>NC_050581.1:40249030-40549030 GCF_011100635.1 Trichosurus vulpecula | reverse complement strand
ATCACTGAAGTCTAAATCAGCAAAGTTTTATAAAGGTGAACCAAGTGTTTTAAGATAGAAGTGTTCCAAGTATCTGATATCATAAAAACCTTAGCTTACTAGGGAGCATCCATAGGGATATGTAGACCAAGTTAGCTTATATAGTCTGTGGACTAATTCAGTAAAATGATAGGACAGACTACCTTGGTACTATTTTAAAATCAAATATGTATCCTTATCCTAAAAATTCTATGCTGGGAGAGCTCTTCATCTAACCACTTGAGCTGTGGGGTAAGCAAGTAAGTATAGTCATAAAAATGAAGGCTTTATCATTAAAAAAGGTGTAAGTTTACTTTATCAGATATTGAAATTTATTGTATCTTAGAGTACTCTGAGACTTGTTGGACTCTAAAAAGAATGCTTATGGTTCTATAAATTTATACATACTTAAGAATATATATAAATCATGTATATATTTATATGCTACATATATGTAAATTATATACAATTATCTATAATAATAATAATATATTGCTACATATATTGAAAATAGGTGGTTCCAGTATCCTGGAAGTTGTGGGTTTCAGCAATAACCAAGTTTAAGTATAAATATAAACTCCTTACTTAAGGACAGGCAAGCCTAATGGGAACACCATAGCCAAGTATCAACTTTTCACGTATCCTCATTGCTTGAGCCTACTACAATTCTCTACTGGAAACACTCAATTTATTTTGGCACTTCCAAGACAGCCAAGGGCATTTATTTTAAGCCTTGTTCGTTCCCACTGCTTGCTTTCACTCCAATCTTTCTACACAGGCTGAAATGTAGATTAGGATTCCTAATGCCTGAGCTAGCACGTCAAAGCAGCAAAATAATAAGGGGTGGGGGAGAAAAAAAAGATTTGAGGGAAGGTGTGAGGTAAGTAACAAATGCCAAGACTGTTAAAAAATACTTTATATTCTAGCTCTAAGTCAGGTGTTCTGGAGAGAAAGAGATTCCACAAAGGTCATTTTCACATTGGCCAGTTAATGGTTGTGGGGGGGTGGAGGACGAGCAGGGGAAGGCACAGCAAACCTTGTCAAGAAAGTTGACTCTTCTCATTCAGATACCCTAAATTAAAATCTACTCTTTTCCTCCTTCCCTGGAAAACTAGTTTTTTCTCATAAGTTACTATTTATAAATAAACGTTGGATGTCTTTTTGAGGGGTCTGGCAGAAGTTGGTGACCCCTCTGTGCTGCCAATTAGAGCAGGTTTTCTCCCCAAAAGAGTTTCATCTGCTGACCTGGTGAATTTTAGGGGTACAGTATGGTTAAGTGGATGAGGGATCACCTCATCCCAGCTCCCAGGCACTGCCATTTCCTTCTTTTGCTTGTGAAAAGAACATTTGGATATAGTAAATCCTCATTAAATTCAGAAGCCACTAGTTAAAAAGGCAACATTAAAAAGGTGATATTTGATGAACAAAAAAGGCAAGTTCTTAGCTTGTCTCATAACTGAACATAAGAGGTGGGGGTGGGAGGAGAAAAATATTTAACCTACTTAAAAAGAAACTGCTCTCAAATAGAACTACCCTTATCTATACTTTCCATAGGCAAGAGGGTGCTGGAGCCAATTCTAAAAGATTGTTAAATTTTCAGTGTAAGCAATTACACCTGGGAAATCAGCAAATGCTACAAATCAAGGCTTGGTTCTTTTGGTCGATTGTCTAGAGTCTAGACTTAAGAAAGTAATGGAGAATATGTTAATGGAGATTAATCTTAAAAGTATAGCCTGTATATGTTTCTTCCCCTTCCCCAGCTGATTGTTAAATATTTACTGGTACACTCCTATAGCATCTCAAGTCTAGTAAGTCCTCTATTTAGCACAACTTTGAGACAGATCACTATGCTAATGAGGTCTTGGTGACAGAATTCTGAATAGGGACAATCTCTGCTTTAGGGACACAAACAGGATTAGTGAGCTTTTTTGGTCCTGGATCACAAGAACCCGGAGAGATTAAAGCTCTATAAACATGGCGAGAAGATAAAAGGTATGCCCTTACATTAGTCAGTCACATCTTTGTGTTAAAGCAAAGTATTTCTTTCCAAATATTAATAAGTTTAGGTACTTCTCTTAGCTATTTTTCCTATTAAACTATGGCTGGGGACAAAATGGCCCAAGTGATATAGACTCTGGGTTTTCTATGCAATATTATTAGAGTTAAGTCTGGATACTCATCTAACAATAAACTAAAAAAGATGATTCAAAAATAAATTCTAGTTCAGATGGATTGCAAGGGAAGGCTAGTCTAAAATGCTCCATTATCATTAGGATGGATAATATTTGGAAGTTGTCGTAGAGAGTATTACATAGGGTAGTGCATCTTACTTCAGTTAGAAAGGCCTGGGTTTGAGTTATGCCTGACACATACTGGCTATGAGATCTCAAGAGATTTATTTAATCTCTTACTGTCCCAGAAAATGCTAGGACTGTTGATGAACAGTTATTGATATGCATTGGTAGAAGAAATTAGCTCTACCAAAGAAAGTACAAGTACAAACAAAAAAACACATACTATATTGTCAGGTTTTAATCTGGCATAAGTCCATAAATGGCAAACTCCACATTAGCTTTGTATCTATCTACCCTAACCCACCACACCTAGCACACGCTTTGTATGTTAGATGCTTAATGGTCATTGGATGTAACTAGCATTCTATTAGGAAAACCATCCTGATGCCCTCTGTTTTCAAATACATTTGCTAAAGTTCTTAAATGAAGAGATTCAGTAGTTTGACGCAGTTGTATGAACTAGGTGCTTTAGTACATAAGACAACTTTAAAGTCCTATGACAGTGACTAGCTAGTATTCATCTTTTCACAGAGTAGGCGAAGTATAGAGAAGAGGATGAATCTAGGAGTCAGAAGAGTCAAGTCTGTGTCCTAGTTCCACTGCCAATTTTGAAATGTTGGGAGTCATGTAACATCTCTGAGATGCTGTTTGCACATCTTAGAAACAGGGATAATTTGTACTGACTTTTAGGTATGAGGATCAAATGAAATCACGTATGTTAAATGCTTTAAAAGCCCAAACTCTATAAACCAATTATCCAAGAATTCCTCAGGAAAATGACAACTCCTATTCTTGCATTTGTGTCTCTAAAAGCTAACCCCAACCTACCTTTCCAACCAAGGCTACTGCTATACTACACGAGCTCTTCACTCCAATGAAGTAGATTATCCATTCCAATCTTGGGCATTTCCAATTCCACGTCCTGATATACTGCTTGCTTCAAGTCTTTTCCTTACTCCAGTACATCTTCTGCATAGCTGTCAGGGATTTTCTTAAAGCATAGACCACATCATTCCCCTACCTACTCCATCTGCAGTGGCTTCCTTTTACATATAGCACTTCGCACTTAAAACCATTCACAACCTAGCCCCACCCTGTATTTCTAGCTTTGTTATAAATTATTCCCCCTTCATGTGGTCTATGACACAGCAATACTGGCCTTCCTGCTGTTCCTTGCACAAAACTTTCCATCATCCTTTTCTGGACATTTGCATTGGCTGTCCCCCATTGCAACCCCCTTACCTTATCTGCCCTTTAGATTCTCTTTCTTTCAAGGCTCATCTTGAGGACCTCCTTCTACCAAAAGTCTCCCTAATCCCCTGCTGATAGCGCCCCCAAATTAGCTTGTATATCATGTCCCTCCCCACAGACAATAAAGTCGTGGAGGGCAGGGATTGTAGTTTCTATTCATATCCTTTATGCCTAGCAGAGTGTCTACCAAGTGGGAGATAAGTGTTTGCTGATGACCTTTTTCCATTCAAAAAGATTAAATAGCCAATGTATAAAAAGCCTTATAAAAGGAACTGGGGATGAAAAGTAGTAGTGCCAGTTCTCAAGGAGTTTATAAGCTAATTAGAAGGGGATGGGGAGCATAGGGAGGGGAGGGTGATATGTGTATACAAAGTAGAAGTTAAATTTTGATAAAAGAAAGTTTTGGATTTTTAAAGTACTATAAGAAACTAGCGAGATATCAAAGAGAGTGAGGATGGGAGATCCATCTAAAGTAGGCCTTGAGAAGGTTTTTAGTAGTCAGAAATATGGAAGGAATGAATACCTTTATTAGTTCTGGGAAAGGTTTGTGTGAATGCCCAGAGGTGGAGGAAGAACAAGAATAGGGAAAAGCTAATAGCTTCAGTTTGGCCAGAAACCAGAGTGGTAGAGGGCAGCATGGGGTAGTCGGCAGAGTACTTGAGTTTAAATCTTGCCTATGACCCTATGAACCAGAGCCTTACTTTCCTCATTTATAAAATGCAGACGTAAAAAAAATACCTGTATCACAGTCATTTGAGGAAAGCCTTTTGCAAGCCTTCAGACACTCCTGAAGTATGGATCACTATTAATAAAAGCTGGAAGAGTTGGTAAGTATCAGATCATGGAAAACCTTAAATGCCAGCCTAAAGGGTTTGTGTTTCCTCCTATAGACAATGGGGAGTCATTGGAAATTTGAGCAAGGGAGTAACATGGTCTGATTATATCCATTAAAATATTTGGCAGCTGTGTGAAGAGGGAAGAGATCAAAGACAGACTTGGTTGGTGGCTTCTGCAAGGTGCAGGCCATTGTAAGGGTAAGAACTAGGGTGGTGGCAGTATGAGTAGAGATTTTGGTGATTTGGGGGAATTTTCTGCCTTTTTCCCAGGATGAATTTAAATTCTACTGACCTATTTAGACCCAGCCCCAGTCCTACATCTTAAAAGCTTGCTAACAATTCCAGCCATTAATGATTTCCATCTTCTTTCCACTCCTTCAGGTATCACCTCTCCCAACTAGAAAGCAAGTTTAAGGGCAGGGACAGTTTCTCAGAGAAATATTTTAGCATTTGACATGTGTAAAGCACTAAATTTGCTAATCACATAGCACTTAGCGTGTATCCATATGTGGTCTGATTACCAAAGTCATAGTCAGGAGAGTCAAAACCCAAAACCCCTATTTTATATCCCACAGAGATTCTTAACCTTTTTCTTTTTGTCATAGACCCCTTTTCAGAGGAAGAGTTTTAAATGCATAAAAGACTTAGGATTACAAAGGAAACTGATTATACTAAAATATAGTTATCAAAATAATAGAGATGAGTTTTCAGACTCTGTGAAATCTATCCGCAGATTTAACCCTTATTCGGTGGTTATGAACCTTTGTCCTAGAAGGACACGCTTACTTTTCTTTCCTCTAAGGTACAGCTTGCCATCCCCTGTTACTTTATTCCCAATGCATGATTAATAAGGTTAAAAGGATCACTGATTTGGAGCCAGAAGGGACCATGAGAGGCCATAAAGCCCAATTCCCTTATCTTACCTCTGAGGACCGGAGAAGTTAAAGGATTGGCCAAAGGTGGTAAAGGAAGAATTCTAAACTGAGTCCTCTAACTCCAAACTTAGCGTTCTTTGCACTGAAATATTGATCTTTGATGCTTGTATTACTAGTGCAACAGTAAAGGAAGAGTTTAGGGAAAAGGAATTCACTTCAAGGGATAATCCAAAAAGCCAAAAGCATGAAGAGAATATATGTAACAAAAAAGATCAGATTCTTCCCTGTGGTTAAGCTATAGCCAGGTCACAAATTAGGCACCCTAGCTTTCAGCCCCAAAAGGTAACAGCTTGAAAGTTGTCTGTGGGCTACTGTAACAGCCTCTTCCTTTATGGTAAGTCTCTGGGTCTTGGAGCTTTTGCATTGGTAAATAACTTAGACATTTTCCCTTCTGATGTGAATTTAAGACTACTAGAAGTGTGTAATTTAACATCTAAACCCATCTACCAACTGTCTGGAACACTTATTCCCAAGTGCCAGTCTGCACAACTTTTATGTGTATACCAAGGCCTTACGTCTTTAAAGAAAAAAATAAAACACTTCTCCTCTCTGTATCTTGATTTTCTCATCTTCCTCTTTTGTTACAGCTCATGTTTTCCAACCTCTAGTTGCTAGCTGTGGCTACAGAGGGATAAGTCTATGGTTACCAATTTAGCCTTTACTAATTTGTAGAATGATTTTTCTTGGTTAAGTGGTGTAGCAACCTTTTGTCATCCAGGCTAGATCTATCAACTATATATTCAAAACAAAACAACAAAAAAACCTTTGATGGATTTTTTATATTAGTAATTTCTGGATACTCTCTTACACATACGCAGTCTGCCCAGTTTTAACTTTTGCCTTGCCACTGGACTTAGATGACTCTGGAAGAGAGAGTGAAGTTGACAACTTTGTGCAAGTCTGCCTCACTTAAATACAATTCATGCACAAGTAAAGACATCATCCTGTAATCTCATTGGTCCCCTTAGAAATAGAGGAACACCACTACCTTGTTTTATAACCAACAAAGACCAAGTCTTTCACAGAGTATGCAATATTTTGTGCCTGTAATTCTCACTTATCTAAGGAAAGAAGGGATGTGTTTCCTCATCCTCATCTCTTCTCTGAGGCCAAGACAGTTGATTATGATTGATCAAGGTTTAGCCTCTACAAGCCATGTTTTGAGAATAATTTCACAGGCTTCTTTTCATTATAGCAGCAATGAAATAAGTACTTAGGTACTGGTGAGAGGTCATTACCTTCATGACTTCTGACAACCAATTTCCTATAAAACATAATCCCTAAGGTTCAATGATTTAGTTTGTTGAAGGGAAGAGGAAGAGTTATCTAAAGCAGGTCTATATTTTTACGGAAATTTTTAAAAGTCAATTTTCTTTGTCCTTAAAATGTTTGGTTTTTCCCCTTTTTTGGGTAAGTCTTCATTGCCTATTCTTTTCTTCTTCTTCCCCTCCCTCAAGAAGATGACTATTTTTGTGGTGGTAAAACTTGTATCCAGGTTAAGACTACAGGAAGAATCCATAGCCCATACCACTTAGGCCACTGTGTTCCCATTCAAAGGTATTTGGTTGCTTCTGACCAAACATAGTTTGATACATTTTTGTTAACTCTAGGAGTCCTAGAATTCTCTCCAGGTGGAAATGAGGTGTAATGATTAGATGCCACTATTTCTTTGGGGCCACTAAGCGGAAATTGTAATATCCTTATAAAGCAAATAAAGTTTAGCTCTGTTTAGGTTGCTATGACAGACTCGCAGAAAACTTTACTGAAAATATATGAAGCATTCTCTGAGGATCCAGCCTAAGTTTTAATATATTTATTATTGTGCCTAGAAACCTAATCTTTATATTTAGCATCATGTGCTTGCCACTATTTGATAGTAACAACTATGATCTTGGGGTAATAACCCTTCCCTGATGTTTTGGGGGCAAAGAAGTTAAAGACGGATACCCTTCTGATGCAAGACAGCTAAGTTTTGTAGGGCATTTGATTAGTAGTTTCAATTACTTAAACATTTGAAGTTTAGTTTTTTCTTACAAAGCACACAGTAGTTTGTTATAAGAGAAAAGTATAGAACTGAGCTCTATAGGAGAACAAGAAATTGCTTATCTCCAAATGCAGGGTTTCTTAACCTGAGGTCATGGAACTTTTTGAAAACTATTTCAATATTAGTTTCCTTTGTAATCCCTATGCATTTTATACATTTAAAAACATCCCGAGAAGTGGTCCATGGACTCCACCAGACTGCCAAAGGGTCCAAGGCACAAAAAAAGGTAAGAACCCCTGCTCTAGCAGTTTATAACAGGTTAGCATTACTTGTACAGGTAACTGTTATTAGGTAAGCAAGACTCATGTGTAAAAAAAAAAGACAGCTAATAATAACTAATTTGTGTAGCACTTTAAAATTTGCAAAGTGCTTTAATACATTTACTCATTTTATCTTTGCAAAAATCCTATTAGATAAGGGGTAACTTAAACTAATTATTATTTTTTTTTTACAGTGTACATTGGTGACTAGTCAACGGAAAGCCAAGTTCTGCAGAGGTTTAAAATTAGATGCTGGGTGGGCAAGGCAGGGAGAGTAGTTTAAAGGAAAAAGGACCAGGCCGATATGTCAACCTCCCCTCCACATCACCTCCCCACCCCCACGAGAAAGTCCATCTTAAGAAGTTCTGAAGACGGTAGAACCTTCACACAAGCCTTTTACAACATTTCACGGTAAAATAGTTCAAATTATTACTTCGAAAAGTTACAAGATGCACCACACTGAAAAATCTGATACAGTAACCAATCGCAGAAGGTAGAGGAAAGGAACCTGTCAGAATACAGGAAGGATATTGCTTAGAACACTCTTTAGTGACCAAGAGTGGGCAGTTTGGGATGTAAAAGCTTCACAGTTCAGTTTTTCGGTCTTTAGATTTGAAGTTGTTGCCCCTTAAAGCCCAACCCCTAATTCACACGGCAGATGGCCGATAGTTTTGTCCTCCTGCCTCTATGGAAATGCAGTCTGGGACCCGGAGCTTCAAGCCGGGGATTCAGGCAACCTCCTTCCCCTACTCCAAACTCTACTGCCAGTAAATGGGCAACTTAGCACCTCATCAGTCTTTTAAAATCCTTTTGCCAAGAGCTCATTGGGTCCTTCTAAGGACAGAGATTTCCATAGCTGAAGATAGCATCTGTCGACCAAGGTGTGAAGAGTAGTCCATAAAACCTCAGTGCCCGGGGTAGGACAACAGACGTGTATCACCTTCCTCCGCCTCCCCTCACTCCAAAAGAAACCCTACCTCATAATTTCGTGCTATTTCCTTTTGCTCTTTTGTTTGGAGAGAGCGCTAATTACAGTCACTAGATTTCGGACTCTCTTCCTGTCTCGGAAAGCCTCCTGAGAAAGCCGCAGGGCGACCAGAATTGAATTAAGTCCTGCATCTTCCATTTCCCCCTCCCGGGCAATACGTGTAGAAGGCCCGAGAGCATTTCTACTGGGGGGCGAGGGAGAAGAGGGGAAGAGAAAGGAGGTGAGGATGGAGCTATCAGAAAGGACCTACCTAAACCTCTGCTCCCACCCCACATCCCAGGGAGCGACCTGCCCCAGAACGGGACTACTCGAGCCTAGCAGAAAGCACAATTCACACTGTTCCCTCCCTTACATGAGCACAGCCACTCCGAACGTGCGCCGGCTCACGGCAGCTGGAGTACTACCCACTGGGCTGGATACGACTTCACCAACACCCACTCTCCAAGCCCCTCGCCGGCCCGTCCTCCCCCACCCTCAGGCGGCTCCGGAGGATCACCAAGGGGCATTCGCACCCGGCTCAGGCTGGCCTTAACCTTTACCTCCCTTCTTCCTCTTACTCCTGGGGGAGGAGAGAAAACCATTGTTGCAATCGTTCAGAAGCTCACGTTCAAGGAGTCCCCGAGGGGGGTTCATCGAGGAGAATACGGTTTCTTCAGACCTTCTTGAATTTCAGAAGGGTGGGGATTTTTTGGGGGGGGGGGCAAAGTGAGCTTTATAAGTCAGATCAGCACTACACCATCCCTTCTGTCGACCACCTCCTTTTCTCTCTTCCCACCCCCATGGTACTGACAGACAGAGGGGGCTCTGGGGCGCCGCCAGGGTGGGCAGGGAGAAGACAGGAGGGGAAGGGGTGGTGAGTAGAGATGAGGGAAGAGAAATCACACCTAGGCTTATTTCTCCAGGGCCAGCAAACTCAGGGTGCCCCATTCTCACTTACCCTCCACAATGCTGCGCTCTCCAGACAAACACCACATCGCGATTAGGAGCCAGAGTCCCCAGAGCGAGGACGTGCCCATGGTGCCTGGCTCCTGCTGCTGCTCCTGGGCTGCTGGTGGTGGAGGTGGTGCCGACACCGCTCCCTGGCACAAGTTAGCAACCCTTAGGAAAGGGGGAAGGGGACAGGGCCTGAGGGTGGGGGGGGGAGGAAAGGGAAAGGGGGAGGGGAGGGAGAAGGTAAGGGAGTTAAGAGGGAAAGTGGGGGAGGGAAGAAAAGAGGACGTCCCCCTCCCCTACAACTTGCACAATATCCCCCCCCCCCTCCCCACTAACCAACCCACCTCCCCCTCGCTGTTGCAGCTGTGCAAAACCAAGCCTGCTAAACGAAAATAACGCAGGCGATGCAGAGGAGGGGAAGGAAAGGGTGAGGGGGTGGGGAAGGGAACCAAGGAGCGAGCCGGAGCCAGGAGCCGAGCACAGCGGCGACTGTAGAGGGGGGTAAAGGGAGGGAGAAGGAGTGAGAGTGGGGGAGCGGGAGGAGTGGTCAAGGAGGAGGAACAGACGCCGGCAGACTTCACCCCTCCCCCCACGCCTGGCTCTTCTTATACACGCCAACCGGGTGCCTAAGCCCTGTGTGTCTGTGTGCGCACGTCTGTATGAGTGTATGTATGAGTGTGTGTATAAGTGTGTGCGTGTGTGCATGCGTGTCCGTGGTGGCTGCTGCTCCAGCTGCCGGGCCGGGGCTGCTCCTCTTGTCCGCTCGTGACTCGCTGGGGCCCTGGGTGGCTGCTGGTTGGCTCGCGCGCCGCTCGCGCCTCCAATCCTCCCGTGCCTGCCCTAATTTCCTGATCCAGGGAACCTGCCGCTGCTGCCGCCGCCGCCGCCGCCGCCGCAGCTGTTGTGCGCTCCATACAGTAATTACTGTACCGTCCTGACTGCTCAGACATGAGGTGGCCAAGCCAGCCACCGATAGTAACTACAGCCGGCAGCCTCAGCCACCCTCATGACCACCACCATCACCTTTGCCGGGCTTCCATACAGGTGACTGCTGAGTTTTACCTGCTGTTTTGTGGGTCAGCAAGCATCCCTCTACCGTCCTTTCCTTCATCTTCCAGGAGCTTCCCCGACCCCCAAGAGACCTTCTTGTAGAGAAGTATGGTAGGTAATCTCCTAGTGCCTCCACCTCTTGGGTGATGGAGAAGAGGGGAGCAGTCCGCTTGGGCTAATCTTGCATGGGGAAGGGGATGCCTGTTAAAAGTGCACTTTGGAATAGCAATTTGCTAAAAATAAATGTGTCTTTGAGTGTTTCTGTGAGCATGTGGTTTGTTCTCTGTAACAGAAAAAGACTAAAATAACCCAGGCTGGTGTGGAGGAAGGTAATTGCTAGCTATGCATTCTCTCATCAAGGATTTTAGTTAATTGCTAATTGCACAAAATGATAGTTGGAGGTGCTGTAATTAAAAACTTAACCTTTTATTGAGAGGGGGAGTCGATAGATTTGTGCCCGATACACTTTGGTACATTCAGTTACAAGGCTTTAGAAACAAAGTGAAAACATAAAGGTAAGAGCCCTGCTAGAAATTTTATTTTGCTCTTGGCCACGCTGTATACTTCTAATTTTCCTATTACTCTCTCCTGATCTTCCTTAACTTCTTGACTTGCTTTGCTTCAGTTGTTCACAAGCAAAGTATTATCATGCAAAACTTTCATAGAAAAGAAATTGTAATAGCAAGACAGTCTTTGTAAGTTTAACAACAAAAAGTGTGATTCTTACTAAGTGTTCTGAGTTCTTTAAACAAGTGATAGTTGGAACTTTTAAAAACATAAATATTTATGTGGTGTTTGTAGTGTATCTTTTTTTTGTCACGTCAGCAAGTAATATACCTCTCTAGTAGAGACTGAGAGGACATTTACATTCATGGGGCCAGAATATCCATTTTGGGACTGATAATGATGAGGTTTTAATTTCATAGGTCTTCACAAATTCTTGTTTACACTGAATGTGGCTATTATTTCTTGATCCCATATGTTCATTTATTTGGCCCAAACTACTCTTTTTGCCATATAATCTTGTGACCTTCCCTCCCCTACCCCAGTTTTTTTTAAAAGCCACATATACGGTGTTATTTAAAATATCTGAATAATGGTAGATTTCGTGGTATATGGTGAAAATTCAGTTTTGAGATGAAAATAGGACATCAAAAATCATAGTGGGAGAAAGGGTCAGAATCATCAAATCAACTGTTTTTAAAACTTAGGCAGCATTCTGTGACTGATGGGGTCAGACAGGGTTTGAGATGAGTTAGATTCTAGTTCAACTCTTTCATTTTCCTAAGGGGAAAAGGTGTCAGCATAATTTTGAGAGTTACTCTAGAAACAGTTGTATTGCAAGCTTTTTAGTACTTTACCTAGAATTAAATAGTGCTGAGGACTGAAACCTGATAATTATTGCCAAAAAAGGAGTTTCTGACTAAAAGGTTCCATTTTTAATAGAATCCTACAGATGTTAAAGCTCAGATAACACTTCAATTTAAATTACTTTCCTTTGTAAACTAAGTCAAAAGAAAGCATCATTTTCCACTTTACCACTGATTTGCTTTGTAACCCTGGAAAGTTATTTTTCCTTTTGATATTTCAGTTTTTCTCACATGTAAATTGAAAATAATGCCCCTGCCCCAAAGCCAACCCACAAGGATGTAATAAGGATTACCAAGATAATGGCAACAAAAAGCTTCAACCTCCATGGATGATGGTGATATATAAATAACCTGCTATTGGATCAGATGAGAGATAGGTAAAGGTCTTGATTTTTAAAACATGGGAAAAGGATGGAGACTTTAAACTTTGGCTTTGAGTTTGACTTTGATTCCTGGCCAAATTCAAGAACACTTTAATAATGAGATGATGAATTAACATTTCAAAAGGGAAGCAGTGATTGGGGCATGCCAACCTAGCATTATTTTCCTTTTTTGACCAAGTTACCAGGCTAGTAAATAAGGGAACTGCTACGGACATAGTATACTTGACTTTCAGTAAAAAACCACAGTCTCCTGTGCCATAAGATAGGATGGCTAAGGTGGATTCACAACTGGATCCTTATGGGAGTGATGCCAACTTGGACCATTCTGGGGATGTAGCTGTCTTTGGCTTTGTGGAATTCAACAATTTTATGAATGACTTAGATGGAATGTTTATCAAATTTACAGATGGCATGAAGCTTGGAGGAATGTCGAAGACACCAGAAGACAGGATCCAAAAAGATTTGAAAAGCTAGATTGATGAATGGAATCCAATAAGATGAATTTGAATTGGGTTAAATTTTGAAAATCTTAATTATCAATTCAAAAAAATGAACTGCACAAATGCAGAAAAGAGGAGACCTGGCCAGAAAATGGTTCCTGCACAAGAGATTTTTAGGATTCAAGTGTGGCACACCACCAGCAGCAACAACTAAGGTGATTTTTTATGCTACATTAAGAAACATGGTTTTCAGAACAAGGGAGATAAAACTCTCCCATTGGATTTTGTCCTGGGTAGACCACATCTAGAGGATGGCATTCCGTTCTGGGTAAAGCATGTTATGAAGGGTATATTAATCAAATGAAACAAAGGACCAAGATAGCGAGACGATTAGGGGTTATACCATAGTAGGAACAATGGAAAGGAGGAGGAATGTTTAGCTTGAAGAAAGGAAAGTGTTGGGGTAGGACATACTTGAAGGGGATAGATTATTTTTCCTGGTCCCTGAGGATGAAGCTAGGGGAAATTGTTGGAAACTGCAGAAAGGCATAGTTAATTCCATTTGACAGGCACTTATTAAGCACCTGTATTAGGGACTGAGGCTACAAAGAGAAAGGAAAAAAAAGGTACTTGTTTTCAAGTTCATACTCTATCAGGAATGTGTACATAAATGAACAAATCCGAAGTAACTTTAAGAGAGACAGAAGACAGTAACAAATAGAGTGATTAAGGAAGGCTTCCTGGAGGTGGTAGGAGCTGAACTGAAGCTTCAGGGTAGATAAGCATTCAGAGGCAGAATTGAGGAACACAATATATTCCAAGCATGGACCTGGGGTGGGGGGAGGAGAGAGGAGAATTCTTAGACAAATTCATAGATGAGTAAGATGATGTGTTGAATTTGAGGAGTAGTTAGCTCGATATGCCTGGAAGGTAGAGAGCTGGACTGTGAGTAGGGTGGAATAAATATGGAAAGGTAAGTGGGGAGGGAAGTGACATACTCAAACCTATGCTTTAGTAGGATTAGTTTTCCAGCTATATGGAAAGGAGGAGAGAATGGAAGCAGGAAAACTAATTAGAAGGTTATTACAATAGTCCAAGTGAGAGATGACAAGGGCCTCAGCTGCAGTGGCTGGGGGAATAGAGAGGTGATAGATAGGAGAGATGGTTTGTAGGTAGAAACAGTACAATGTGATATCTGATTGGATGTTGGAATGGGGGAGAGAGATGAGTCAACGATGATGGGGGGGGGGGTCAGGGACTAGGTGACTAGGGTAATGGTGCCTTTCACAGAAAAAGGGTAACTTAGAGGAGGGAGGGGTAGGTTGTAGGGAGGAGATGGGTTCCCTTTAGAACATTATTTAGAATTGAAGATGTCTAGGGGCCACTTATTTGAAGTTGTCTAGCCAGTTCTTTCTTTTTTTTTTTTTCTTTTGGAGGGGGTAAGGCAGGGCAATTGGGATTAAGTGACTTGCCCAAGGTCACACAGCTAATAAGTGTGTCAAGTGCCTGAGGTCACATTTGGACTCAGGTTCTCCTGACTCCAGGGCCGGTGCTCTACTCACTGCGCCACCTAGCTGCCCCATAGCTAGCAGTTCTCAATGTGGGAATAAAATGCTAGCAAGAGATTGGGACTGGGTATAATTGTTGGAGCCATTTTCGTGGACATAACTGAACCAATGTGAGTGAGTGGATGAGATCACCAAGGGGAAGAGTAAAGGGGCAAGAGGAATGAAAATGGAACATTGGAAGCTTAAAGGACAGGAAATGGATGATTCAGCAAAGAAGACCAAGAAGATGGGAGGACTAGGAGAGAATGGAATCATGGAAGTTAAGGAAGGAAAGTATATGGAAAAGGAGTGACCAACAAGGGCAAAAGCAACAGGGAGGTCAAGGAATGTATGGATGGAGAAACGGTCATTGTATTTAGCACTTAAGAGAATGTTGGTAGCATTTTGAGAGGTCAATTTCAATAGAGTGGTGGTATCTAAAGATAGATTGCAAGGGGCTTTTAGCAAGTAGGTGGTAAAGAAATGGAGGTAGGGAGTGGAAGTAACTTGGGAGAGTTGGAGATATTCAGAAGACAGAAGAAGCAATGAAATAGCTCCTGAGAGGAGAGCCTTATAGGGAATCAATCAGCAGGCCAAATGTAGAGTGAGCTTCCTGGAATAGTATTCTCTTCCCAGGGTACTTTCCAAGTAGAGCCTAGGTGACCATTTGCCAGGGATGTTGTGGAGAAGATTGAGCTTCAGGTATGGATTGGACCAGATGACTCCTGAGATCCTGTCCAATGCTTTGATTCTGAGAACGTTAATCAGAATGAGTGCATTCAACTAATATGCTAAGTACATAAATAGTATAAAATATGAATTTGTCGGAGTGGAGATGGGTATAAATGACCTGGCCTGGGAATAATGAACTTGGTGCTGCCTGAATAAAAGTGAATTATTTAGCAGAATTTACTTGAGCCAGTTCCTAAATGCATATTACGTATTCGGTCTTTTCAGCCCATGTCCAGAGACTCCTGAGATGAGGAACAAATAAGTGATTCGTAGTTTCAGGAAGGGAAATACTGGTAAGGCATAACCATTTACAGAGTGTTGATAATGAATAATAATGTCTCTCAAATCCAAACTAGCCTCATCTCTATGACAATTCTCCTTCTTTTCCCTTCCCTAACCCCCACCATCCCCCAACCCAAATAAACAGAGTGTGGCTCCAGCCTGAGTATGGGTGAGGATCTAATGAAAAATACCCTGGGTAAATCTTGTCCCAAACTAATGGACATAATTTGCATATATTTGATCAGCAAAAGCAAATTGTCCTTTTTAAAAAATGTTTTCCAGTACACTCTATGTAAGGAGAAATAAACTAAGATGTCCAGTATTAAAACATGCTCTCTTGAAGTATATGGAATGCTCACTCTAAGAAATGAACAACAGTAGGCATGATTTTAATGGGATTTGGACTTTGTCACACTATAGAAAGTTAAAATTTTGGGTGGGGGGGGAACTGGGGCTTCTTGAAGCAGTTGCAAGAACTGTTCCTAATGACTTTCTTTGCTTTTTCCTTCCCCCATACCCACCTTTTACAATCATTGTTTTGTTTTTAATTTTGGTGGTGAGGAGGGGACATTCCAAAACTGTGATTTCCCTCCTATATAGAGATCTTGATGAAGAAGCCAATGTAGATCAATACCTGTTACAACTCAGTAGTTTTAGAGAATTTCAGGGGTTGGAGGGGAGGACATTAATGGGTAAACTGAGTCACCCAGGGTCACAGAGACAGTATGTATCAAAACTGGGACTTAAACCCAGGTTTTCCTGACTCAGAGATCCAGTACTCTATGGGGCCAGGTGACCTCCTTTAAAAAATTGTATTTATATCATTTTTAATATTGCATTTATTTCTAAATATACACTCCCCCCCGCGACCCAGAGAGCCATTCTCAAAAGTAAGAATTAGAAAGGGGAGGGGTATTCAGCAAAACTAAACAGTACATCAATAACATCTGACAGTATGTGCAGTATTCCACACTTACAGTGCCTGGCCGTGAGAGAGAAGACAGGAAATTAATTTCTTTTTGTTGGCCAAGCTTGGTCATTATAATCACAAAGTGTTCATTTGGTTTTTGTTGTCATTGCTTTTCCTTTCACATTGCCATCATGGCAGATGATATTGTTTTCCTCGTCTTGCTTATTTCACTTTGTATCCATTGATATTTTTCCTCGGGTTTATTCATATTCACCATTTCTTATGGTGGAGATAACATTACATTTATGTACCACAGTTTAACTGTTACCAAACTAATGGACATCTACTTTGTCTCCAGTTTGCTGCTACTATAAAAAGTGTTTCTTTAAGTATTTTACTATTCTATAGGGCTCTGTTTGGGGCTTTTCCTTCTATCTTTGACCTCCTTGGGGTATATGCCAAGAAGTAAGATCTCTGGGTCAAAGTATGGACATATTCATTCCTTTTTTAAAAATAATTCAAAATTATTTTCCAGAATGGTGGGAGGCATGTGACTTTAAACAAAAATCAAATCGGCAATGAAATTCACTCTTTTTAGGTAATGTTTGTTCAGTTGTCATTCCGGCCTTAGCTTTCTAACACAGAGAATTCTAAGGTCTGAATGAAATTATGTTCAGAAAGTAAATTGGTATTGAAATGAGATTTTGGAAAACAGGCAGAAAAAGGTTTATTGAACAGGTGGTAATGGTAGAAGGCTAGTAAGCAAAATTTCCCCTGGACTCTGAAATGGGTGGAATGTTATGGAAGATTTATGAGGAGGGATTGGTAATATTTCTTTGGAATGCACGAGTGATAGTGCTTTTGAGGGGGGAAGGGAAGAGTTGAAAGAGTACTTGGGACTTGGTTATGTTGTCGTGACAGATTGCATTTCTCCTTGATGAGGGAAAAAATGTGAATTCAGGTTTACTTGATGACTAATGTGACTTTGATAACAGAAGATACAGCAAAAATATTTACAGACCTGGGAAATGCAATATAACTATGTTTCATGTACACTTTAAATGAAAACATATCAACATTGTGCTCTCAGACTAGATTTAAAAACTAGTCTCTTTTCTATGTATTATAGACATTTTGCTGCTTTTCTTTGGTGAAGGGATTGTTTCTTTGGGAATCAAATAATTGCATCGAATGTAGCCTTTTTGGTGATACGAGTTCTAAAGATTTGATTTGAGTTCGAATCACATTGTCCTCCTTTTTTGGTAAAAAATAATTTGTGAAATTTTGGATTTTTAGAATATAATAATTTTGAAGGAAATTCTTATGCAAATGAACTGGCACGAAGAACTCTGGCCTGTGGAGCTAATTTTGATAACATACTCAATTGTTTCCATGGTATCTTTGTTTACGGAGATAAGCATCATCTGTAAGTTATGGCTAATGGAGCAAGGTTTCAAGTATTTGGCTAGAGCATTTGTATTTCTAAACTATTAATTCCTTTATGGAAGCAGACAGTTGACATTCCTAATATGTTCTCATTCATTCTGTCTCTCTCCCTGTGGAGTGGGTAGGTAAGACTTGTTTCAATATACATCAGCACATTCTTCTTGAATTGGCTATTTTTTTTTCCTAAGGAACTTTGTAATGTACTTAACTTCGGTCATATTTCTTAACATGTGTTTTGTTTCATTTCAAATTTACTTCAAAGAATCTGTGATTTCCACAGCCACTCCTTCCTCTAAGGCAAATCATAAGCCCTCTATGCTTCAGTAGGTAGTTCCATGATTTAATGTGGCCAAGAAAAAAGTAAGCATGTGTCTGTGTCTCTCTAGAGGTAAACCTTCTAGTGGTGAGGCTTTCCAAATTTAGTAAGCATGATAGAAAGAGCAGTGGGCTTGGAGTGAAGACACCTGGTTTCAAATCTCTACTCTGACCTGTTCTGTGTGAGCACAGGCAACTCATTTAACTTTTCTGTTTCAGGTTCCTCATCCGTGAAGTTTGTATAATAATAACACATGACCTATCTCATAAAGGTAGGCTAGTGGCTGGTATTGGACAACAGCAATACGACACGTTTCTGGGCCCGTATTTGGAATCTTTCCAATTTGGTCAGACCTGCCAGGGCTTATTCTGCCAGCATACTTTTGAAAATTGACTATTGTCTTCATGCTACAATGAGGCATCAGAATAGGTCTTTAGGTAGAAGCTCATTATGAGATTGCTTTCAATATACAGTTTCATATTCATAGTATTACTGTTAGTTAAAACTACAATTATAATGCTGTCAGGTCATAGGTACATCTTTGGAATTCCTCATATGTGGAGCTGTATTACAGAAGATGTTAGGCCTATGGTAGAAGTGGAATGTGTGTGTGTGCGGTGGGGGAGAGAGGTTAAGGAGATCTGAAGTCGTGTCTATTTGATGAATTTTGTCAGTCTTAGAAGTGCCTTTTAGAGTAATAACATAGACAACTGGATGAAGTTTTGTGGACTTAAACCTGAAAAAGTTTTCTGACATGAAATTACAGAAGAAAAAAGTTGAAGCTAGACCTTTTGAAATGAGACATTGACTCATGATATTGGAAGGGATTTCAGTTGTCATCTAATCCAACTCGCATCTAAGCAAGAATATCCTTTACAACTTTCCCAACAAATGGCCATCTAGCTTCTATTTAAAGACCTCTAACAGGGGCGGGGCAGGGAGGCTGTGGCTTTAAGGCCACATGTAACCCTCTAAAATCCTCAAGTGCAGCCCTTCCACTGAATTCAAACTTCACAGAACACATTTCCTTAAAAGGATTTGTTCTGTAGAGCTTGGACTCAGTCAAAAAGCTGCAGTCAAGGTCAAGGACCTAGGAAGCCACATGTGGCTTTGAGGTGGCAGTTTCCCCACCCCTGAGTTCCTCTAGTAATAAGGAAATAATTACCTATTAAGACAAGCCACTGACTTTTGAATGCCTGTAATTGTTAGGAAGCCCAAATCTCATCTCATCTCATATCTCATCTCACATCTCATATCTTGTCTTCCTTTTTCTTCCCTTCTCTTGTCTTCTCTTCTCTCTCTATCCCCATCCCCATCCCCTTCTCTCATCGTCCAACACTCATACTCTCTCTTAACTATCTTGTCCTGCTTCTTCATCTTCCACTCTTTGCTCTTATTTATGGACTTTGAGGCCAAACATAACAAGTCTGGAAAGATAATTTAAAGCATTTTATAAGCTTATGATGTGCCAGACATGATGCTAAATATTGGAGATACTAATACAGGCAAGTAAGACATTTTCTACCTTCAAGCAGCTTATGTTCTAATAGGAAAAGACACTTAAAGGAGATATAAAAGGTGAGGTGGGGGAAAGGGGAGAGTTGTGAGTCAAGGGGAGCATGGCTTGGAAGACCCTTTTGAAAGCTTTTCAAATACTTCAAGATGCCTATTATTTCTTCCTTCTCTCCACCCTAGTATTCCACCAAATCTTATCTTGTCCAGTCTAAAATCCCTAATCTGGTGTTGTTTTCTCCTCCTGTTTATATCATGCTGCTGCATGTTTGCTTGTTCGCCAAAAACTCCACATTTTTTTCAAGTAGACTGTTGTGGAATCATACCTCTCTCATGCAGTACTCGTGTGGTTGGTTTTTCTTGAACTGGTATAGGGCTTAATTTTTATCAGTCTTTTAAATTTTTTCATCTTATTTGATTCAGCCTGCTGCTGTGGCCTTCTAGGACCTTTCTCGATCTTGATTCTGTCATCCAACACATTAGCTATCTTTCATCCCCTCAGTCTCTTGCTCTGTGTCATCCTCAAATTTGGTAAGCATGCCATGTATGACTTAATGTAAAATATTGATAAATATATTGCATGCTAACGGTCCAATGGCAGAGACATTTGGTATTCCACAAGAGATGCTCTATACTGATGTTAGTTCATTAATCAACACTTACTAACTTTCATGGTTCAACTGTTGTTGTTTGTCCTTCATTCTCAAAGAGGACCATGACATGACAGAGGATGCCTTGACTTGTGAGTGAACTGGATTTAAGTGAGGGAGGGCTGTGCAAAGTCACCAGCCTCACTTTCTCCTCTGGAGCCTTCTGGGTCCAGTGGCGAGATACACATCAGGACAATTGGAGATAGCCTCCATGGTTCAACCAATTTTGAATACAATGCGCTATTCTCATTCAGCCCATCTCCTTCCATCTCTTTCATAAAAATATTTCCAAAGGCTTTGTCAAATGCCTAGGTGAGTCACTCAGCCTCTCTTAGTGCTCTGAGTAACTCTTTTAGACTATGAGTTGCAGAAAACCGGTATTAATGGAGGTAGTTTCCTCACCTGGGAGTTCCTTGTTGTTGTTGTTTTTGTTGTTCAGTTCAGTCATATCTGACTCTTTGTGATCCCGTGGACCATAACACCCCTAGCGCTTCTGTCTTCCACTATCTCTTGAAGTCTGTTCAAGTTTATGTTCATTGTTTCCATTGATACTGTCTGTCTCATCCTCTGCCATCCCCCTTTCCTTTTGCATTTAATCTTTCCCAACATCAGGGTCTTTTCCAGTGAGTCCTATCTTCTCATTATGTGGCCACCGTATTTAAGTTTCAGTATTTAACCTTCCTGTGAATAGCCTGAATTAATTTCTTTAAGTATTGACCAATTTGATCTCATTGCTGTCCAAGAGACTCTCAAAAGCCTTCTCCAGCACTGCAATTTGAAAGTGTTGGTTTTGTGGTGCCCAGATTTCCTTATAGTCCAATTCTTGGAGAGTTCCCTATACCTAAGTGATTGTAAATTCAATCCCTGTCTTCATCCTTCTGAAAACTGGGACATTTGCCTAATTTTTTTTATCACTTTCCCCATTTTCCATGAGTTTTCAGACATCTAGACCAGGGGTGGAGAACCTGTGGCCTTGAGTCCACATGTGGCCCTCTAGGCCCTCAAGTGCAGCCCTTTGACTGAATCCAAACTTCACAGAACAAATTCTTTTATTAAGGACAGATAAAGCAGATTGGCAATCACAGTGGCAAGTTCTTTTACTGCTTTACAGTGTATGGCGTAAGTTGATATCTCCCCAAACCCAGCTGAGATAATTGTAGAAGGGGGAAGATAAGAGGTATTGAGATGCTTGATGAATAACAAAATTGTGTCTGTCCTGCTATCCGTTTGTAAGAAGTATCCCTTTTTGGAAAGGGGAGTGGAGAGAAGTTGAATGGCAATTTGCCTTTGGATGGCTAAAGATTGGCCAACACATTGGTAGCTTGGAGAAACTAAGCTTGCTAGTTCTGAGAGAGAGGGAGAATTGAGATGGTTGAAGAAAAAAGGAAGCAATATGGTAGAATATGACCCCTTCACCTCTAGCAGAGTGCTATAAGAGGAAAAGGGAAAGAAGATTACTTTCTCCTTCAATCTCTAATAAGCCATGATGTCTTGCAGGATAGCTGCCCATCCAGTGGGAGACACTGCTTCCAGCATAGTTGAGAGAGAGTTGAGGTTGAAGAAGAAAGCAATTTCAAGGAATATGACCTCTGGCAGCAGAGAATAGAGTCAACTGTGGATTCAAGGGAAAATTATCCCTAGCACTTGGGAGTTGAGCTATGGAGATAAGTAGTCTCAGAGGTAGTCTATTTGACTGATTCACCCAGCAGAGACACTCAGCCCCACAATGGGAGCGTACTACAAGAAAAGAGAGAATATCTGGACTGTGGTTTTGTTGTCGTTTAGATATTAGTCATATCCAATTCTTTGTGACCCCATTTGGGGTTTTCTTGGTGGATACTGGAGTGATTTGCCATTTCCTTGTCCAGTTCATTTGGCAGATGAGGAATCTGAGGCAGACAGGGTTAAGTGACTTGCCAGGGTCCCATAGCTCGTAAGCGTCTGAAGCCAGATTTAAACTCAGGAAGATGTCCTCCTGATTTCAGGTGGCATTCTATACACCGTGCCACCTAACTACCCTGTAGTTCTGTAGGCTTGAGTTTCTTTGGCTACATGTCTTCCCTTTGTGTGTTCCTCACTGTTGGTATACTTACTTTAAGTTTGTACCTACTTCTTTTATTTATGCTTTATGCATTTGTATGAGAGGGTGCTTACTTTTTTTTGGGGGGGGGATATGTTTTATAGCTGTTACGTTGTCTTAATAAATGCCTTTTCTTTAAACTAATGATGTCTACTGGCTGACTATTGAAGGTAAGCACACTAGTGAAGAATCCTGAGATCTAGTTTTAAGGTTGTGGATTCACAGAATACCTTTGAACCTGAGGTAGTAGTTGTTTTCCTGGGGACACATCATATAACTTCTGAGCGTTAAGGTGGGGAAGATACCTCACCAGAATTACTACACTAGTATATGGGTCAACTGGACTTGGTTTATTGGGTGCAGCAAAGTTCACTTTTATCTGCTTATCTTAAGTTTCGTCTTCTCCATTGATCATTTTTGTTCTATCCTTCCCAGTCAGAATATCATCATCTTTGGTAGGAAAAAAATAGAATAAAAATGGAAGTTGAGGAATTCTGCTTTATTCTATCATTCATTATCATTATTCATATCCCCTAAAATGGCAGTCCTAACTATCTTTGATCTTCTCTTGTGGCCAACGTAGCTTAAAAGCCTATTTTATTGTCTTTAGTATTTGTTACCAACCTCAATTTATTATAATCTTTAGTGTCCCTGATATTCTTACAGAACAGCTTTATTCTTTTATATCCCTGCCCAGTTACTTTCCCTTTACTTTCATTGCATGTCTTTTTAAAAAGGCAGATGACAAATCAGGTCCCTCTGTAGACATATCAGTTTCCTTATATTTCTCTGTGTTTTCCTCTTTAATGAAATAATTTGTGCTTGTCTTCAGGATTTCATTTTGAAGAGTGGCACATCTTTCTTGAGCCAATTTCCCTTATATAGTGTTTGTCTATGAACTCTACCTATGCTTTTCCAGAATTCTGAAAGTAAGCATTTCCATGTACAAGTACAATATTACCACATCTATTTAACTCCAAGACGGAGTGGTCATTTTCCCAAGATTTCCACAATTTTTGCCTAGATAACCAGTTCCTTTTTATTTGTCAGAATTAGTCTTAGAATGCCACATGCTGTTATCATTTCCTCTATTCTTTGAAAGATGGGTAAGATATGGTAGGAAGGAATGACAGGAATAACAACTACCTTCCTCCCCTTTAAAGTCAAATGACACTTATTTTAAAAACTAATTTGGCACTCATAGATAGTACACTATTGTGCATGGTAGTTAGACTTTCATTTCCATGGGCCTATCTTGTATTGTCTTTATAATCTCTCATTTAGACCATAAACTCCTGGAGATCAGTTATCAGTAATGATACATTTCTGTGTCTTTCACTCAACTTGCTATAATGTTGTAGAATAGGCAAAAAATATTACAAATGGGTGCATTATTCTTATTATGACCATCTTTTTCGTAGATTGCCTTTTCATAGGTTTAACTATTTTCCAACTGCAAATGTGCCACAGATCCCCAGAAAGTGAAAGCTAGCCACAACTAGACTGTCAGGTGCATTGCTGGTGACTGCCTGACAGGTGGGAAGCCACATTGCTAATCTTATTTCTTTAGAATTAGCCAAGTATTTTTTGAGGACTTAATGTGTGCCCAACACTTTTCTTGGTAACTGGAGTCCATGTCAGCAAAACTACCAGTAATGACAGAGGACATGTTGATGTTTAAAGCTATTTTTATATAGAAGTCAAAGCTCTGCTTGCTGAGTAGTAATTGACAAGCAAATTTCTTTTGCATCCTCTGCCAGTAATTCGTCTATTACATGTCACCATCGAATTTATTTGTGAAGTGTTTATTGTTAGTCTCCAGAACTTACAGTATGGGGAGGAGACCACCAGTAATAATGTATGTAAAAACACAGACTTAAAAGATCAAGAACGAAAGCTAAGTGGACAAGAATTTGATTGGGAAGTGCTTTTGAGAGGAACTGAGATTTAAATGTTTTTTTTTTTAAGGAACCCAAGAAGGAAAAACAGGGATATTATGAACCTGAGGCAAATCATGAATTTATCTACTTGCCTTACTGGATAAGAAGGAAAAAGGAAGGGAACATGCATCTATTAAGGGCTCATTTTATCCTCTCAATAACTCTGTGAGGGAGGTGCTATTACTACACCCATTTTCCGCATGAAGAAACTGAGGCAAACAGATGATAAATGAATCGTCCGCGGTCACACAACTAGACAGAATCTGAGCCTGATTTGAACTCAAGTCTTCCTGGCTTCAATCCTTTGTACTACCTAGCTGTATAAAGTCAAGTGGTAACTCAAGAGGAGAAAGGCTAAGGTGATAATACCCTATGTCAGTGTTCTACAGTGGGTAGAGTACTAGATTTGAAGTCAGAGAACATGGGTTCAAATCCTGGCTTTGATAATTTTTACCCGCAAAACTCTTCCAGCACTAAATCTATGATATTATCAATTTTGAATTCTCAGAGCTCTTTACCTAACGGCCGTTGAACCCAATCAGAGGGTATATACTTCCAAAGCATTGTTGGGTTCTAATTGGTCTCTTATTCTTTTCTTTAATGTTTTGTTTGTTGATTAAAAAAAAATAAAAATTCATCACTTCGCAGTGACTCTGTTCCCCACAGAAACATCCCCTGTAAAAAAAAAATCAGTTCAGACAAGCAGAATGACACAGATTCTCCCTTAGTCTGTACCTGTTATCCACAGCCTCTCTGCTAATCGGTGGGAGACATACTTCTTCATCAAGTCCTTTGACGTTATAATTGATCATTTTCTCAAGCACAATCATATTCCATTGCTTTCATGTATCATAATTTGTTCAGCTGTTGGAGTACCCATATTTCATCTAGGTTTTTTGCTGTTACAAAAAGTGCTGCTACAAATATTTTTGTGTATATGGGATTGTTTTCCATCTTTGACTTCTTGAGTGTATTTGTCCAGTTGTGCTATCAGTGGGTTAAAAGTAATGTATGGTTTAGTGGTTTTTATCTTAGTATAATTCCAGATAATTTTCTAGAGTGCTTGGATGAATTTCAGCTTGCCTAGTACTTATCATTGTGTTTTGGCATTGGCCAATCTAATAGATTTGTAGTAAAATGAGTTTTCACTTATCATCCCTGATTTGTTGCATTCTTTCACATAGTTGTTGATTGTTTGCCTTTCCTCTTTGTAAAACTTCCTGTCCATATTCTTTGACCACTTGTCTGTCAGGGAGTGGCTTTTGTTTTTATATCTAAACCAATTCTCTGCGTAACTTAGACGTTAGAACTTTATTGGAGATTACATACAAAAAAATTCTCCCTCCCCCCATTTAACAGCTCACCTTTGATCTAGCTGCTTGTTTATGCAAAAACTTTTCAATTTTATGCAAGCAAAATTGTCCATTTATTTGATTATCTCTTTGGTTGGTTAAAAAGCCTTCCCCTAGCCATAGTTGTGGTTTCCCTGCTTTTCCCAAGTGAGTTGAATAGAGAATTAAGAGCTTTGTTTGTGTATTTGAAGGAAACAACATTCTCACTAATGCCTGTGTGTTCGTTCTGAATTTGTCTTGGGAAGAGATGATTCATCAGTGGCATAGATAGGGGAATAGAGTCTAAAGGCAAAAAGAAAGGAGGGTCAGGTGGGAGGGAAGGAATCTGATGTTATACTTCATATCTTTTTCCTTCTATATATTCTTTTCTCCTTTTTTCTCCTCTTTCTCTTACTTCTCCTTCCCATTCAATTTCTCATTAATAGAAGCTTATTGCATGTTTTAGTATGATGAAAGTGATAGATTTATACCATGACAGAGGGCTCAAAAAAGAGCTTGATAATCCCAATCTCTAATTTATTGAACATTTGGGAAAGTTTATTTTTTTAAGTGAGCTTTCTGGTGCTCATTGCCTGTTCAGAAGGCTTTGTAGTCCTTTTGCAAACCATTCTTGAGGAGAATAATTTGGATAGTAATGGCTATATACTATTAAAAATTCATCCAGCTCTCCTTTCTCACTTTAGAAGGTAGCTTGACATTCCAAGGACTCAAATAAAAGACTTGTTTTTGGGCAAGAAAATGCAGGTAACACCAAATCAAGTATTCACAATCTTCAATAGTTAATTCTTTAATATGGAGGGCACCAAATTTCTCGAAGTCCTTCGTGGTAATGCTTCCATGGAGCCTTCATGTCTGGAGAGAAAATATTCAAGAGTCTAACCAAAAATACACAATGAGGAAACACATCCTGAATTTTCATGTTGCCTTTCTTCTGAGAAAGCTCCAAGTGCTCTGCAAACATGACCTCCTTAATCCCGGGGAGGAAACTCTAGAATGATCATGAGAATAATTAATAATCTGGGGAGGAACTGAAGCCAACTAGCCTTTTCACCAGATTTGTGGGAAGTACCACAAATGAGTGGGATTAGGTGTCATTGGCATCCAAGTTTGGTGGGTTGTGGATGTATACTACCTGACTGAGTTAGCTTTATAAAGTTTATGTCTTTGCATTAAACAAGATAAATTACAAAATAATCTTTTTTCCCCTAATGGTAATGTGTACAACACACCCTTTACAAGTTAAAACAAGTTACATTTAGGATTTGTGTTTTTAATTCCAGCTTTTCCTAATAAAGACAGTATGGTACAGAGGGAAAAAAAATGTAGCTTCCTCATATATAAAATGAGGGGATTGGACTAGATGACCTCTAAGATCTTTTCCAATTCCAAATTTATGATCTAGTGTGGCATAGTTAAACCCTCTGGAGAATGTTGGTAAATCATATGTAGGATTTTGAATTGAAGGGACCTCAGACAATAGCTAGTCTAAAAATTTCTTCTTAGATATGTGAAGACTAAGACCACCTGGAGTTGAAGTGATTCATCTGGAGGCACAATATATACAGCATCTCTGAGGCTACGCACCCAACCTGCACTTTAACTGGCAGGTTGAGTTTCCATGGAGGCAGTTGCTATGACTCCCCATAGGGTTCTGGGATAGTCCTGAGGTGTTGAGGGTAGTTTTCTAGTACTACCACTCATGGGTCCCTACCAATGTTCTAGCTTCCATGATTACCAGTTATCCAGTAGACAGGTAATTAACTTTTAGAAAGGAGTACTTGTACAAGTGATATTATAAGAACAGTTGATGTATCAGCCCTCCCCCGCAAAGTCTGCAGCACACTTTACCCTTAGTACCTGCAGAATCTAGGGTAGAGTGGGCTCAGGCTTGGAGAGGACATGTGGCAAATGGGTCACTCACAGCTTCTGATTTCTAGAAGTCTTTTTCCCCCCTCTTTGTGAGGATTGTTATGAAGTTTTCATTAAACATGGTATAGTTTTTCTTTTGCACTCCTTGGAGAATCTTGAAGTTGCCTTTCTTCAGTTTTAGTTCATTCCTGCCTCCTGCTGCAAACATTGCTTCCAGTCACTGTTTCTCTGAGGACACTGGTGGGATGCTGATGGGAAGTTCCAAATCTTCTAGTCCTTTAAAATATACAGTATTCCTTGACCAAGGTGAGGAAGGAGAAGATCAAGGCTGGAGCTTTTCTTAAGGCCATTTAAATCTTACACATTGCAAATTCTTATCCTGTATCTGGACTTAGTGCTAAATATAATCCTTAAATTACCTCCCCTCACCCCAGAAATTCTTTCCTAGGGGTTTGTTTGGGATTGCTTCCTCCACCAAGTTGCCAGATGCTTAAAAAATGCCTGATTTTGAAATGGTTTTATTTAGAAACAACAGGGTATGACTGAATCTCTCTCTCCCCCTCCCTCCCTCCCTCCCTCTCTCTCTCTCTCTCTCTCTCTCTCTCTCTCTCTCTCTCTCTCTCTCTCTCTCTCTCTCTCTTTCCCTCCCTCCCCCTTCCCCTCTCTCTCTGTCCCCCCCCTCCCTCCCTCCCTCTCTCTCTCTCTCTCTCCCTCTCTCTCCCTCCCTCTCCCTCTCTCCCCCTCGCCTTCTCCTCCCTCCCCCTCTCCATCTCCCCTCTCCTCTTCTCCCCTTGTTCTCTCCGCCCCCCACCCAGAGTTGTGAATGACTGATTTAGTGGAGATGTCTAGGCAATGCTCACACCTAATTCATACCTCTGTTTCATTTGACATATTCTCTGCTGATAATGGTGTCAAGGTGTTTTGTTATCGTTCAGTTGTTGCAGTCCAGTCCAACTCTCCATGATACTATTTGGAGTTTTCTCGGCAGAGATACTAGAGTGGCTTGCTATTTCCTTTTCCAGCTCATTTTACAGATGAGGAAATTGAAGCAAATGGGGTTAAGTGACTTTCCCAGGGTCACACAGCTAGTAAGAATCTGAGGCCAGATTTAAACTTAGGAAGATGAGTCTTTCAGCCTTCAGGCCTGATGCTCTATCGGCTGTTGTACCTATTTGTCCCAAGGTATAGAATCTTATTATTTCAGCTGGGGTAGGGACAATTGATCCAATTTATGTCCCCCCCAACAGACAGAGCTTGGATTCAAACCCAGGGTACCTAATTCCAAATCCAGTGTCCTTTCCATAAAACCATGTCGTCTTTTCTTCCTATGCCATCACTATTAGGAATAGTACAGGGAAAGACAAATTCTGTAGTACAGGATTTGTGATGTATTTTTTTAAGTTTCCGATGAAGACAGCCAAAATTTCTTATTTTTGGTTTCGGTCTTCAGTAGTATCTGAGTTACATGCAGTCAAGCTGCTTGTTCTTTTTTTTTTTGTCCCTGAATACTGCTTTCTTGCCTGGATTTCCTTAAATTCCCACAGACACTGAGCATTGACAGAAATTCTCAGAAAAGGAAACTCTGGCTTGTAGACCTCATTATCATAATTTTCTCAAAGTTCAGGGGAAATTTTGCTGGAAAAATTATTTGAAATTATTATGACAAAGTGGAAACAAGAGATACTTGCCAGGTCAGCGTCTATTCCCAGGTGTCTGTATATCATTCCAACTGACCTCAGTGACAGCTGGTTTTACTGTATTTACATCTGCCAGAATACCCTGTCTACCAGTTGATCAGAATCATAATTTTCCAAACCACTGAAGAATCTTCCGAAAGAAGCATCACCAGTATTTAAATCTGGCACAGCTACAAATCCTTATCCTGTATCTGGATTAAGTGTTAAATATAATTCTTAAACTACCAAAGTGTCCAATTGATTGCACCTTATTTTGTTCAGTTATCTTTATTTGGGTTCTTCCTTTCTCCTCATCCCCCACTCAGTACTGTAACATTTGTTTCCCTCTTAAAGTACCCCTTTGTTTCTTGTGTTTTATATGCATGGTGGTACTGTGAGAGACTTTGCTTACTCGGAGTTAAAGAAGAGGCTGTGATATTTATTACTGTCGCTTTACTCTTTCCCCTAATCCATAGGATACACTGCTGCCAGATCAATCTTAAAACTTTCAAGGCTATCCAAAACCTAGTTCCTGTCTACTTATCAAGCATTTTTTTTACTACCATTCAGCTAAGTTAACCCTCTGGTACAGCCATATGCTGGCCCACCAAACGTGCCGTAGTTTCCAAACATGTCTTGAGTATCTGTGCCTTTACTCACCAGCTGCCCTTCTCACCTCTCTTCACTTGCATATGTCTTTTACTTCTTCATGTCCAGCTCATATCCCACCTTTTCTGTTTGGTATTCCCCTACCAATCTTGGTCTGAAGTGATAATTTTCTTCTTCTAATCCTGGTGTTCTTGTTTTAATGATTCATTTGACATAATATCTATTGCCTTTTATTATATTTACTTTTTATGTATATTCTTATTATCATGGGAGGCAGGTGACCCTCAGGCCATGTTAGAAGAAAACAAGCTGTGGCAGGACTAGTCAGGTTGGAAGGGCTTCGACTATAAGAGTAATGATCATGTGAAGACAGCATCATGGTATATTGAGAGGCAATGGAGGATAATGGAAGGAGTACTTCCCGAAGACTTGGGAGAATTGGGTTTGGATGTTGGATGGAGTGTAATATTCTAACTACTTGGTGGTGGACAAGTCACTTCATGCTCTGGACTTTGGTTTTCTCATCTATTAAAAAAGGGGTAATACTCGTGTAATCTCCCTCTCTTGGCTGTTCTAAAGAAGTTACTTTTTAAACCTTAAAATGGAATATGAATATGTGCTACTATTATATTTTAGCAGGAACAGGGATTATGCAGCAATAGACTTGGGGTCTCGCCTCTTATATTTGCTCTGGAACTAAGTCTTTAAAATTTTCTAAACCCTAGTTTCTTTACCTGTATTACCCAGCTTACAGGACTGATAGTGACAGAGACTGGGACCTGTGATTTCATTGTTAGAAGTAACTCCTGCATAAGGACATGCCTTCTACAGATGAGAGTCGGCATCATCTCTGCAACCTAGACTTAGAGAATTTCATAAAGGACTGAAGGTTAGGTGACTTGCCCAGGGTCACCCAGCTCGTATGTGTCAAAGATAAAACTTGAATTCAGTTAAGACTGGCTCCAAGGCCAGTACTCTGTCCACCACACTACACTGCTTCAGCAGGTTTGATGTGAGAACAAATGAGAAAAAATACATAAAAATGTCAGCTATAAATGTAGAGAAGCTTATCATATAAGGATTAACCACTGAGTTGTTATTCTTCATGTCTTTTTGCTCCTTCCCCCCCCCACAAAAGTTCATGATGACTATTTGCTAACGCAGATGGGTTATAATTTATATCAGTGTAAGAGATATCCACATTGATAATATCATGGAACTTGTGCAATCAGGCTCTCATCAAGCCTGGGGCATTTTGCAAGCTACTGCATTTGAAGAAAGAAGGTAACTCATAATTGGTGGAGAGCTTGAGCTGTGGGAAGGCTGAGGTTGGTGCAAGATCTTCTCCAAGGGCAGTGTGGTTCCAGACATTCTTCAGAATAGACTCCAGGGAAGAAAGAAAGATTTTGGAAATTGTAGATGTGTCAGGGACGCAGATTGCTTAGTACACCTCTGATTGCCATCTTGCCTCCCTGGAGTCTTAGGAGATTTTGCCTTGGGTGAGATCTGACCCTCTTATTTTAACTGAGCTGAGATCTCATCTTGCTTCCATTTTGTACATTGTCTGCTATAATCTAATCTGTAATGCTGCTAATTTGTTGTTTGCTGGATAAGTGGGTTTACTGCAATTTGATATTTGTGATATTCTTTTATGTAACCAGCATTTGATGGGGAAGGCCAAGCCCAAGGATGTAAGCTAAGGGCTAGCAACCAGGGAAGCAGACTTTGTTCTGAACCAAAATGGTACCCCTAGATCAGCCATACCTTAAAGGACCAGGCAGAGATAATTCTCTTCTGATACCGCTCTTGAAGCTAGGTAAAGGAAGGAGCAAGCAGTTACCTACAACCTGTCTCTTACTCCCCTGAGGACAGTCTTCTTTGGAAAGGGAAGGGCAATATTCTAGACATTTGTATCAGTGTTAGACACCAGCCTCATGTCTATATATTTAGACAACCATTATGGACACAAATTTCTCTTCAGTTAGTTTTCAAGCCCCTTGGAGAGTGCCTGACATGCAGTAAGGACTTAATAGTTGATGTAAATACCCAAACTGTGCTAGTGCCTGTAACACTCTATGAAAGACATATTTTCTTGTATGGCAGTAGTGTCCTTTATTCTTGGTGTCTGTTTCAAAAGCCTTCAAAGGTGGGCAGTTCAAAAATTAAACAACAGTGGTCATCCACAGTGAACTGAGGGAGGCAAGCATTCCAGTCATTCTAGTCTCCTTGCTTCTTCTAGTCACTCTTAGTGTATTTTCTTTAAATGACAAAAATGAGAAATGAAAAACCAAAACTTTTATCAATTGATACACAGTTCCTCTCAGATAGAAATCCAAACCAAACTTGACTAGGGCTTTGATTACTATAAAGACTGTCTTTATATAAAACTTTTTGGTGATTCCATAACCAAATGCTTTGGGAAGAATATAAAACAAATCTGATGTAAATTTCTGTTTTATGATGTGTTTTTTCTCTTTCCACTGAGTACATCTAAACTGAGTCCACTGTGTCAGTGGCTGTGTGATCTCATTGATGGAGGTGTTACTTTAAACAATAAAGATCACAATTACTCATGCTTGCCCATCCTGTACCTAGACATTTACATTTCAAAAATGATTGTATATTGCAAAGATTCATAGTGTGTCCTACTGTCTCAGAATGTAAGCTCCCATAGGAAAGGGATTATGTAATATACCATTCCACAGTGCTGGGTACCTTTTGTTGAGAGCAAAGTGTCTATTTTGAGCCCATGGAAAGCAAATTTACATCCCCTGGGGCTCAATGAAAGCTAGCTAGCTGTTTATTCTTTAAACACAGATTGCTACAACCAGGAACATGGATACAACTTCTCCTTTGACTTCCCCCCATTCCCCCCAATCCACATCCTTAGATCTGGAGTGGTTTTATGGGAGTAGGCATGAGAATGGCTCAAGGCTCTCTGAGAGTCAGGTAAACCATAAAAGCATCTTATTCCCTGCCTGTTCTGGGGATAATCCTTGAAGCACTTTTACTATAAAACTCCAGTCCCCAAGCTCCAGAGGATCCCTGTGGATAGAAATGTATAATTAAATAAGAATTTTATTGATGCATTTTGTTTTTGCATTTCATTCATTTCTGGATGCACTACATCTTCTCCCTCTCCTCCTCAGTGAACTTTTTCTTTGATAGAAAGAAAACAAAAAGTTTGGTGAACCCAACCAGCCCATTTACTTCATCAGAATGTATATATGACATTCTACACCTGTAGCCTCTCACTTATACAAAAGAAGAGGGCATAGGATTGTAAATTTAAAGCTGGAAGAAACCTGAGAGGCCATCTAGTCCAGCCTCCTCATTTTAGAGGTGAGGAAATTGATGCCTATGAAGATTAAATGTGTTGCTTCAGACTGCACAGGTAGTTAAGTAGCAAAGGTGGGATTTGAACATGTGTCCTTAGACTCCAAATCCTGTTTTTCTTTCCACTGTATCATGCTGCCTCTCCCAGAGCCCAGTTTAGTTGTTACAATTACATCATGTTCAATTTTATTTTTATTATTCTTTCCTTTTCCATTGTTGTAGTCATTGTATATATTATTTTACTTGTTCTGCTTACTTTACTTTGCATCAGTCATATGTCATTCCATATTTATCTAAATTATTCTCATTTATTGTTTCTATTAAATTCATGTCTCACAATTTGTTTAGCTATTCCCTAATCAATGGTTACTTTATTTCCAATGATTTGCTACCATAAAAAATCTATGACAATTTTGGTACATAAGGGATCATTTTTGACTTTGACATCCTTGTGGAGTATCTGCTTTATAATGAGATCTCTGGGTCAAAGAGTATAGACATTTTAGAAACATTTTAGAAACATTTTTCCCTTTGCAAAAGTCTAAACTATTTTCCAGAAAAGAGCAATTCATAGCCCTATCAACAGTGTTGTGAGTGTGCCTGGCTTTCTGTAGCCCTTCCAACACTGACTTTTGCCATCATCAGTTTTCTAGATGAAACATCAGATTTGTCTTGCCTTTTTATTAGTTGTTTGAAGAAATTTTCAAATGGTTGTTAATAATTTGTAATTCTTCTGAGAACTGTTTTTTCCTTATCCTTGGAACACTTATCTGTTGGATAATGGCTCTAGGTCTTAGCTTCATTTGTGTAAAAATTTTAATGTTTCATATAATCAAAATTGTTTTTTTATTTTTCCACGATATCCTCTATCTTCTTTTATTTAAAAATTCTACCCCTAATCATCCTCACTCCAGGAGCTGCACTCTACACACTGTGCTACCCAGCTGCCTCTGAAAGTACATCTATTTGTTTTCCTCCCCTCTTCACCTTAAATAAAAGTACCTTTTTATATAAGTTGAATAACCATTTGAAACATTACAGTATAAAGTGCTTGTCAAAACATATTTATTTTTCAGTGATTTGGATAGAGGGAGGCGTCCTTTTATCATATTCTTCAGCAGTTCTTGCTGAAATGTGTTCTTAGGTTTATCAGTTTGTTTCATTATTTCTGATTCATGCTTCTCTAGTTTCTTTTACTAACCAAATTTTCATCTTGTACCAAAGTATTTTTTAGAAATTATTGTTGCTTTATAACATAATTTGAATTCTAGAAGTAGTGGTCCTCCTAAATTCCTACTCTCCCCCAACATTTTTTGCTTTAAATTGTGGACCTTTTTTTATTCACAAATTGTTTTATTTTGTGTTTGTATATCTACCATTATAAAGATTGGTATAGAACAAAATCTGCTAATTAATTTAGGTAATGGCACTTTTGTTGTATTGGCATGGCTTAACTATGAGCAATGGATATCCCTCCAATTGTCTTCCATTGTTTGTATAAAGGGCTTTATTATTGTCTTCATACAAGTCATGAGCATGCCTTAGAAGACTGAGAGATATTTTCTGACTTTACAATTAGTTTAACTTTGCTTTCACATTCTATCATTATTCCTGGTTTTATTACAATGTGAAATGTTTGTTTTTATGGATACATTGTATTGTATTTTGCATTGTATTGTATTTTATGGATTATTTATTTTACTGAGATTATTAATTATTTCACTTAGTTTCTTTACTGATTCTTTGGGGTTTTCCAAGTAAACAATTATGACCTAGGGATAAGTTCATTTCTTCTGCTGATGTTTATGCCTTTAATTTCTTATAATTCCTACTACTGGAGTAAGGATTCATTACTAACAAAAAGTGCTGGGTAATCTATGAGCATTAATTAACATCTCACATCTCAGAACAAGATATGCTCCAAATGGATACAAGACAGAATAAAAAAACCACACCATATAAACAAATCAAGAGGAATAAGGAAGATATTTTCTTTTCATATCCAAGGACAGGGGAAATAAAGGATATAGAAGGTCACAGAAGATAAAATGGACAATTTAGATTACTTAAAATTAAAAAGGTTTTACACAGATTAAACTAATGAAGGTAAAATTGGAAGGGAAACAGTTAAGTTGGGAGACTGTTAACGTCTAGTTTCTCTGATAAGAGTTTCAAATCCAAGATATATGTAGAACTGATTCAAATTTATAAGAGGGAGCTTATTTCCCAATAGATAAATGATGAATCCAAACTATGAGCCATATGAAAAAACACCCTAATAATTAGAGAAATGCAAATTAAAGTTACTGAGGTGCCACTTCATATCCATCTGGCAGATGTTGGAAGGGTTGTGGAAGAAGAGGACTTATAATGGACTTTTGGTGGAGTTGTGAATTAGTCTAGCCATTTTGGGAAAAAAACCCAACAATTTGGAACTATTCCTCAAAAGTCACTACACCTCATCCCCTATGACTGAGAATTGCTACTAGGCCAACAAACAAGAGAGATCAAAGAAAGAGTATGAGGACCTACATGTTTTAAAGAACTCTTTTTTTGGGGGGTGGGTGGCAAGGCAATGGAAACCAAGGGTGTGCCCATCATCTGGAGATGTGGCTGAACCAATTATGATTTATTAATATAATGAGTTATTTTTGTGCTGTAAGAAATGATGGACGGTTTCACATATGGGAAGGATTAGCTGGGAAGAATGCAGGGCAGAATCAGAACATTTTATACAATAACAATGACACATTGTTACAACAATGAAAAATTTAAGAACTCTTGATTACTGCAATGACCAAGTATGATTCCAGAGGATCAACGATGAAGCATGTTACTGACTTTCTGACAGAGATATAATTAGTTCAAGATGCAGAAGTAGACATGGTCAGTATGGGAATTTGTTTTGCCTTATTTTGTATATTTGTCATAAGGATTTCTTTCTTTTCCTTTTTGTAACCCAGGATGAATAGGAATAGAGTTGCCAAAAAAAGAACAGAATGGACGAACAGAAGAAATCAGAGACAAGAACTGCTTTGAATCTACATTTTGAATTGATTACACACTGCAAAATAAAAGCAAGCTGAAAATAATGGAGATTCTCAGTCTCATGCACAGTCCTTTCCTTCTGTTCTACAGTATTTATGGAAATCATAATGTTTTGTGGTTTGCAAATTTCAGAAAAATGTCATTTTCTTATCTTACTGCTACCACTAGCATTTATGGAACTATGCCAAATAATAATGGGTAGAAAATGCATCTTTGTTTTACCCTTCTCCTTACTAGAAATTTTTCTAGTTTTCTTGTAAGTAATTCTAGCTTTTGGTTTTAGATATATACTTAAAAAGAGTAAACATGGCTTTTATAGGTGGTCTAGGGTTTTTGGCATGAGAGTTGCATTTTTTGTGAAAAGATCTTTCTTCATCTGTTGAAGTGGTGATATAGTTTTGGCTGTTTTTGTTTTTAATGTGGTTGTTATGTTGCTAATGTTAAACTTTTCATGCAAACTCTGGTAAAAATTCATCTTGGTTCTTATAATGGATATTTCTTTTTGCCTGTCATTTTTAGCTAGGATTTTATTTGATATATTTATATTCATATCCATTAATAATATTGAGGTCTAATTCTTTCTATGCTTTTGCTCTGTGGTTTAGGTATTAAGACTATATTTCTCCCATAAAAGGAATTTGGTAGAATATTTCTGAATTATCAAGAATAATTTATGAAGTAAAAGTATTAATTTCTCTTTTAACATTTTATAGAGTCCATCTGTAAATCCTTCTGGATCAGGGCTAATTTTTTCCTTCCTTTGGTAATTATTTTATGACATTTGAGAAGGTTTTTTTTTAAAATTCTATTTTATGTTCTGGTATTTTGGACATTTTGTATTTCTATAGGTAATCATTAATTTCCTCTAAATTCTTAGATTTGCTAACATATTATTGTTTCTAATAGATTTTGATAATTTATGTTTTAGAAATATGATTTTCATCTCTTAAATATTGGGTTAGAGTTGTTTTTTGGTCAATATTTTCAAAGAACCAGCTTTTAGTTTTGTTCATTTTTTTCTGTTGTCTTTTAGAAATTTCTCTTCCAGTTTTTAGGATTGATTCTTTTGTACTTTTATGTTTCTATTTTAAAGATTATTGCACACAGTTTATTCTTCATATTTTCTGTTTTATTAATATATGTTTTTAGATATATTTTTCCTATGAGTTGATTTAGCCAAATCCTCACAATGTTAATATGTTTTAACATCATTGTTTTACATAGTTGTTAATTTTTCTATTATTTATTCTTTGAGAAGCTCATTATTCAGTATGTCATGATTACATCTCCTTTGTAGGTCTACATATTTTATATTCCTTGTATTAATTACTTTCATCATGTTTTTGTCTATAAAGGAAGTCTTTAATATTTTTGCCTTTTCACATTTTTAATTTTGTGTTCTAGCACTTGGTCTGTTTTTTTAAGGTACCATATGGTGCAGAGAAATATGAATATTATTTAATATGTCTACTAAATGGCAACAAAAATTTTAGATCTAACTTCTTCAACAAGTCAGTTTATAGTTTTATCTTTGTTTATATTTCTCTTAGATTTCTCTAATTCTAAGAGGACTTCAAAGTATTATGTAATCATTGCATTACCGTCTCTACCTTTTTCCAATTTAGGTAGCATTTCCTTTATGGCTTTGGATTCTGTGCCACTTGTACATATGCATTTAACATTAATTTTGTTTTGTTGACTATGAAACGTTTAAGCATCATGTAGTTCTCCTGTTTATCTCTTTTAAATATGTGAAATTTTATTTTTGCTTTGTCTGTTATCCTGATTGCAACACTTTTCTTGGAATCATCTGATACATGGTAAATTGTGTCCCACATTTTCATTTTTATTTTGCCTTCAGTTTTAGATGTGTTTCTTGTAGATATCAAGTTGTTGAATTTTGCTTTCTTATCCATTCTGTCTTTCTCTTTTGTTTTGTTGCGTTGTTTAATCCATTCACATTTAAGGTGGTGTTGATTAGAATTGTATTTTTCTCCATTAATTTTTTTTCTTATTGTTTTTCCCCATTAATTCCATTTTTCCTTTAAATCAGCACTTTGTCCTTGTAAATGCTTTTTATTTTACTACGTTTTTGCTGATCTGTTCCACAAAATCTCTCCTTTTTAAATTTACCTGCTCCATTCCAAGTCCCTTGGATTTACTTAAATTATTAATTTTCTTATTTATGTCATTTCCCCTCCCCCAACCCCATATATTTTGGCCCTTTCCTCCCCTTAGAAGTATATAATTTCAGGGCTTTCCTCATAGGTCTTTGGAAGTATTCCAATTGGGGTTCCAGTTATAGTCAGGACCCCTAGGCTTGCTCTTCTTCTTTACTAAGTGATTAAAAATTTCTTAAATGAAGATAGAACCCATTTCCCCCTTCTATCTACCCATGGTCTACCAGTATGGATGGTACCTAAGTAGAAACAACCCAGCAGTCAGATGAACCTAGGTTCAAATCTTGTCTCTGTGACCTTGGAAGTCACTAATCTCTCTAGGACTCAATTTTCTTTGTAAACGGAAGGGAGGGGAACTAGAAAGACCTCGAATGTCCCTTCCCATTCTGAATCTATGATTATTCAGAAAACTCCTATCCTGTTCAGGTGCTATTCAGATTGAATGAACCTATAGGGATTCCTTACCTGAACCCTTTGGGGAGACCAATAGACTCGAATAAAAGATGGCTGACTTTTTGTTTGGTTGACCTCTCCAGCAGTATTTATCAAAAAGAAAAAAGAAATGACCAAAGGCTGAACTGTTTCATCAGAAGTGCCTATCAAAATGCTCCAGTATAAATATTCTACCGAGTTACACTTCTGTCTCCAGGCACTGCAATTTCATGCTGAACTAAGGAGTAGTAGAGATAGTCATTCAGAATTACTCCTTCTCTCAAACTCTTCAGCTTTCGGTTAGCTGAAGACAGCCTTCCAATGAAAATTTAAAGAGCCTACCCACATCCTGTTATTTAACTAGCAACTGAATGAACGCATGGTTTTCTGCAAAGGTTTGTATTGGGAACAAGTTTATAGTAAAACTGCCAAATACATAATAATATCTGCTATGCTTGTCAGCAGGGTGGCTTCATTCATCACGTTCTAGAAAGTCAGAATGACTTTTAGAGGAGCTGGTAGTGGGAGTGACTGGAGGGGCGACAAGAAGAGAGTGATTGACTTGGAATCACAAAGACTAACCCCACATCAGACACTTATTAGCTTGGTGTTGCTGTGCAAGTAACTTAAACTCTGCCTCAATTTCTACATCCAGAAAATGGGAATACTTGTATTCCTTACCTAATGAGGCTGCTTTGAGAACCATGTGCACAAATTCATCTAAAGGGCTTTACAAAACTTTAAATTGCTATTTTAATGTGTTGGTAAAAATAAGAGGAAAATGAAAAAATGCTGCCATATCAATGGGATCCATTCATTTGACTCTAGCACCTAGGAAAACCTAATAATCCAGGATTCCTTAGGAGGTTCTGATTTTCTTACAAGGATACACCAGCATTCTGGAAAAACCCATAGATACTTCAAGTGAGGCAATGTGGCATAATGGAAAGGGAGATAGCCTTGAAGACAGGAAAACCTGGATTCCAGTTCAGCTTCTGGCACATACTGGCTGTGTGATCTTGGGCAAGTCAATTAACTTTCCAGTGTCCCAGGTGACTCTTTAAAACTTTAAGTTGAAGAGAAAGTGCTGATCTGCAGTGGAGGAGGAAGTTTCTCACTCAGGGAGTTACCCTGTGCCAGTGAAATCACAGATCTTGACCCTATTGGTGATTCAAGAAGATCTCTTTTCTTCCGTCAGTCTTGACTTGATGAAGAAAACACTTACTTCTTTTAAAGTGGGTGGGAAAAGAGGGGCTAGTCACACCCTCTTGGTATTTTGTGGGCTTTTGACAAATAGATGTGGGGCCATCGAATGGATTCTCAGTTGCACACACAGTTGATTTCCCTTGTTGAATGGCCCCTGCCTGCAGTTTGGATGAGGTAGGGGCTGTCCTTGCCAGGTGTTTAGAATTAGTGCATGTTCTTCAAACATCTGCTACATCCTGCTCCCAGGGTGGCACAGGGCCAATATTGGGCTAAATAAGTTTGTAGAGGAAAGAAGTGATTTAAGCTTAAAGATGCCAGAAAACACCATTTAATTAACAGCCTGATTAGGAAAGTATTTATGGATGAATTGTAGAAAAATTCTCATTCTCCAGCTTTTTCTTCTCTTTGATGGAGGGAGCAGAAAGAAACTTGGCATTCTTGGGGATCTTTCCTGAAATTAAGGAAACATTGTACTAGCGGTAACAATTATTTTGGTGTGTGCGTGTGTTTTATGTTATCCTTTTGCATCCAGGAATCGATCAAGGAGTCTTCCCGTAGTTAATTCTAAACTGAAGTATACATCAGTGCTTGTGTAATACCTGTTTCTTGGTTGTCAGAGGGCATTTGAAAATTTGATAGGTCCCATCATAAAACTTGGAATTGAAAGGCAAATAAAAAAGCCATCTAATTTAACTCCTCCTGTTGCATAGATTCCCTTGATAAGATCCCTGACAAGTGATCACCTGATCTGTGCTTGAATATCTCCAGTGATGAAAAAATAACCATCTCTTCTGATAGCCCATTCCGTTTTTGTAGAAACTTTGCTCTTTCTTCTCCCCACTCAATCCTCAGCCCAAATCTACCTCCTTGTAACTTCTATTCATTACATCTACAGCCCTTCCTCAGTCTGATTATCTCTAGTTCGTCAATCTTATTCTCATATGATGTAGCCTCTAGTCTTTTTGCCATCCCAGATACCCTTACATTTGTCATTCAATGTCCTTTCTAAAATATAGTGACCAGAACTGGACACAGTATTTCAGACATGGTTTGATGATGTCAGAATACAGTACAGTAGAACACTAATTCAGTAAGCACTTATTAGGCCCCTACTATATACTGGGATATTAAAAAAAGACTAAAATGAAATGGCCTCTGGGCTAAGGGAAGTTCTTTTGCTTGGGGTAGGTGGGGGAAGTAGACAAAAGACTCACAGATAGGCAAACAGATACAAAAGAAATATAATTTCTTAGGTGTGTGCCAACAAATGAGGGAATCAGAAAGTCTCCAGAGGTAAACCCAAGCCCAAGGAAGTGGAGGTGAGAAACTCTGCTTAGGGTTCTGAATTAAGGACAATTGCCTAATTCTGGTGTCTAGAAGTCAATTTTTTTTTAAATCAAAGCAGAGTTCAGAAAATTTTCTTGCCCTCAAATGTCACGCTTATGGCAGGATTTTATCTGCGCATTCCTGGGGTGTTCTCACTCTTCCTCCTACCCCTTCTAAGGAAGAGGAGTGGGAGGTATGATTAAAGGGAGAAATACTAAAATGGGAAGTAAGAGGAATACAACTATAGTGCCGTCTATTTCTTAACTAATAGCCACAGTCTTGCTCCCCACACCCCACACCCTACATAGCCCTGAAAGAAATAATTAAAGGGAACCAGTTAGAGGACACTGGTGTTTTCCTGCTTCGTTTGCTAAGGAGGGAGAGGGTTGGGAGGAACCCCTTTTTAATGCAGGAAAGGCATGATATGGGGAACAGGCAATGTGGTATTATACTTCTGTTGATGTGGCTTTAGATATTGAGAGGCAGTGTGTTACGATGGATAGAGAGTCATCTTCAGTTGGGAAGCCCTGGGTTTTTGTAGCAGTGGCAACTACAGGGAATTCATTTAACCTCACAATGCAGTAGTCAACTCCCTAAGAGTATAAATTGCAAAGCACATCCTGGTCTTCTTTGGTAAAGTTTCTTTGCTGGGAATTCCCTATGCCGATGAGATCACAGATCTGGTCCAAAACAACAACAAAAAAAGATCCTGAGTTCAAAATCTCAGTCTTTGTCTAGTCAGCTGCTTTCTACTCATGTCTCCTCACTCCTTTAACTTGGAATTAAAAAAATGTCAGTTGTACCAGTTTCTGACTTTACACATTAATTCCAGCTACACTTCCACTTGATGGGTTTGTCCCATTGTTCCAACCAATCTGGTTTTGTTTATGGATGCTAATTTAAACATCTAATTTATTAGCTATTGATCTCAGCTTTATGCCACATGTAAATCTGTTGTCTGCTATCTAGAGCTTTATCTAAGTCATGGACAAAAATTGTGAACAGAATAGGACCAGTGACAGCTTTGTGGAGTTCTGCTAGAGACCTCCCTGATGGCTAAATTTGACCCATTTGTCATTACTTGGGGGGAGGGGTGTCTGCTAAATTAATCAACTAACCATAGCCCCCTAACTCTTCCAGTTTACAAGGATATCAACTATTCCACTGAATTCAGGCACATTTAATGTCTATAAACAAAAAATCTTACCCTGATATGACTTGATCTCAGTGAACTCGTACTGGCTAGTAATGACTGCCATTCCATTTCTAAATACTCAAGAGTCCTCGCTTCCATGTCTTTGATATTTTGATATTGCATCTTAGCCGTTTTTTTTTTCTTTTGTAGGCATAGCATCAAGCTCCCTAGCTGATAGTTTGAAGGATCTATTTTCTGCCCTTTTTTTGGCAGGGGGCGGGGAGGAATCGGGGTAGCATTTGCCTTTGTCTATTCTTGTAGTGCTCCTCTCCTTCTCCATGATAGTGTTTCAGCAATCTCATTTACAAGCTTTTTCCACCATATCTTGTAATCTGTTCAGGCCAAGCTATGTAAGCTTCTCCAGGACAGTTAGGTATTCTAAAGCCTCATTTAACTTACCTCGATGATCAGCTGTAGCAGTGTTGGTACTAGATGTGCTTATTCTCCTTGGTTGTATTTGTTTTTCCAAAGAGTATGTTTCTCCACAGGTCAAAAAAATAGCTTGGCAGGAAATAAACCAGAGTATGGGTGGAGGCTGGTGTTTTATCACGATCCCTATAACCAAACAATTTTATGAGAACGTGTTGTTCATAAAGCTTTGGACCTTTTTTGAGGGTGGTGCCCCAATTTTTCCATATGAATGTATTGTCAGCAGAACCAATTAAGGCAATTAATTGACCTTCTTTTCCAGATAGGTGGCAAAGTAGATGGAATAAGCCTGGAGTAAGGAAGATTCATCTTCCTGAGTTCAAATCTGGCCTCAGACACTTACTAGCTGTGTGAACCTGGGCAAGTCACTTAACTCTGTTTGCCTCAATTTCCTTACCTGTAAAATGAGAACTGGAGAAGGAAATGACAAACCACTCCAGTATCTTTGCCAAGAAAACCCCATATGGAGTCACAAAGAGTTGGACGTGACTGAAAAAAGACTGAATCACAATTTTCCATTGGAATTATGGATGAGTGGGTTGACTAACATTGTTCTAAATTGAGGATGGAAAAAGGCCGAGGTCTCCCACTGCATCCAGGGCCATCTCCAGTCATCCTGACCTATGTCTTACCACTGGACTCCTGATGACTCTGGAGGAGAGAGTGAGGCTGATGACTTTGCATAGCCCTGCCTCACTTAAATCCAATTCACTTACAAGTGAAGACATCTTGGTATGTCCTCTTCAAGATGAAGAATAAATGACCACAAACTGAGGATGAGAGTGGCTCAGGACTTCCCTAAGGAAGAAGTCAGTCACTTAATGGTGTTAACCCGTAACTTTTCTGGAAGGATGTTCCTGGAAATAAACTTTTCAAAAATGGAAACCAAGGTCATTTTTGAATAGGACTACAGTTTTAGGCCCATAGCTTTTGTTCCTTTTTAAGAAGGTGAGGAATTGGATAAAATATTTTGTCACCTTAAAATATAAGGCATTTTTCCTGTAGAAACTTCTAGATTCTGAAAGCCTTCACTACAACTCACCAAACACACATGCACACATAAACATGTAGATTTTTTAGTCTGTTTTAAACTTTATTATTCTTTTATTAAATTGTTTAGAGATGTTTGTCATTTTATTCTTTTTGTTCTTTCAGATAATTTTTAGATGCAGTTAGATACATATGAAAATCAAGATGGTGGTTTCCGTTTAATATTTGATGAGTGATGTGATAAGGTGATAAGTGAATCCCTTTCAGACATGATGGAGGCCTACCTGTGCAAAAATGTAAGGTGAGAGATGGAATACTGTCTACAAGGAATAGCTGATAGGCAAATTACTCAGAACAGAGTTGATGAAGAGTAGTATGAAATAAGACTGCAAAGTTGGTGGTATAGATATTGCAGAGGCCTTCACAGGGAATAGGCAGGCTAGTCATGAGACTATTGCCTAGAGTGGTGGTAGCTAGAGGAGAAGACAGAAGTAATGTAGAATTGATGAGACCTGGCAACTATTTTGATGGTGAGAATGAGTGAAGGACTGAGGATGATACTGAGGTTGTTTCCTGAAGTGACTAGATACATGGTGATGCCAGCAACAAAAATAGGACATTTTGGGTGTGAGGAATGGTTTGGGGGAAAAGGCAAGCTCTGTTTATTGGCATGTTGAGTTTGAGATTTGGTTATCATAGTAGTTTGTTTTTAGACATGATAGCTTGTTCCTGGAAAGAAGCTATTATACGATTTGCTGCTCGTTCTAATGTAGGAGGTATGGCTGTTAGATGCTACTACCACCACCACCACCACCACCACCACCACCACCACCACCACCACTACCATTACCATTACTCCTCTTCTTCCTACCACCACCACCACCACCACACTACTAACAGCAGTAACAATAAGAGCTGGCATTTTTATAGTATTTCAATATTTGAAAAGTACTTTATATTCTCTTATTTGTTCCTCACAACAGTCTTGGGAGGTAGGTGTTACTATTATCTCCATTTTGCAGATGAGGAAACTGAAGCAGACAGATTAAATAACTTTGCGCAGGGACACACAGCTAATAACTGTCTGAAGCAGGATTTAAATTCAGATTTTCCTGACTCAAAGACCAACTCTCTGTTCTCTGTGCCATACAGCTGCCAAGATATCAATGCTTGATGTTCATATAGTTTATGGAATTCGTAACAGTTGGCAGAAAAAGAGATTTGTCAGTAAATTTAATCTTGTAATGGTGGGAAGTTGATGAATAAATCAATCAAATAGTCTCCAGTCCACTTAAAGTGATAAGATATAATGATTTTGATGAATTTAAAGGTGAGAGCACATCTCACTTGTTTACTAGGTTTGAACAAGGCCTGAACACCTCCCTAGGTGTCTTTGGATTGGCTTGAGGAAGTTGATCATTTCCTCTGGGGCCTCAATAAGAATGGAATCCAGGTCAAGTGTGGAGTCAGAGTGGAGAACAGAGAGAGAGTTTCACCTAAATCTTGAGGGGTGGGGAGGGAGGTGGAGAACCCCTGGCATCAGCTTTGGTCTTTTTCCCCATGTTGATGCGAGCAGCCTAGTGGGCTTACAGGACGATTTTGACTTTATCCTCCATGACCTAGAAGTGTCCCCTGAATGGTTGATAGCTGTGTCTGAATCTAAAACCAAGACCAAACTCCATGCAATAATGAAAGTAGATTCAGAGTTCTACAAAGAGTCAACAGAAAAGCCTACAGTATGACTAAAGGGAGTGCTGTTAGTATCACACAAAGGAGAGAAAGCTACCAGGTGCCATATCCACTGCCCAAACTTGAGCCCATTTTTTCTTGGTTTCTATATGGCGAGTTTGTCGTGGACTTTGGGGAGGCATGTTTGTGCCAATTGTACCATCTATACAGGTACTTAAAAGCTAATTAGATCTGGCCACCTAATTCTTAGCTGATAACAGGGCAGGGGAGAAGCACTTCAGTGGGGCTTGTAAGCCATGTGACATTAGAAAGACAACACAGTGCCATCTTGATGCCAAGATACCAAGGCAGATGCTCATGTAGCTTATGTAAATCAACCTTATTACTACAATGATCATACTTTGTATAATTATGTTCTTACCCTCATCTTCTTCGTACAGTGCCTGGCACATGGTAGGTGCCTAATAAATATTTATTGACTATTAACAACCCCAACTCCTCAGGACAGTCCTTAGAGCTCTGAAGGGATGGAGTGATCATGCTCTGGGAGAAGGTTTTCCAGAGGCTACTAGCGTTACACCAAAGGAAAAAAATGGTATATGAGATGCTATTGCATTCCCCCCCCCCAAAAAAGCATCTGAATTTTAAATTCAGGGCATGAGGGGTAACAACACCAAACTAGCCAACCTTCCACCTCCTTGATGAATGTACTTAAGCATTTAAAAGGACAAGATGAAATTAGAAACCTTCAATTGATTTAATTAAGCAACTGAAATTAATGAGTGGATGAGTGTTGCCTGCAGTTAGAGACTACACATTTAACAGCTGAGGAAAGTAAACAATCAATAAGCTTTTGGGATTAGTTTTCTTTTTCTCTCCTGCATTGGAGTTTGTATATAAACAACTAGTCTTATCAGGTGAATGTTCAATTTTACAAGAAAGAAATCTATTTAAATTAGCAAAGTGGATTGGATTTTCCCACTTCTACCAGGGGTAAACCATTGTCAGATTTCAGCCATCAAACCCTTACCTGAGGGAGCTCTGCCCAAAGGAAGGTAAATTTTGGTGGCTGAAACCTACCTTGATATCTTGGGAATTACTGCTATGCTTCTTTCTTAAAGACTGTGCCTTAAACCCAATTCACTAGGGCTCTCATTGGTTGGACAACAATAAGTCCCTGCCCAAGTACCACTTAATGGTTATTTTTGGGCCCTGGAGGCTCAGAGTAAATGTAAATAGTAATTGTTCTCTTTTGGCCAGAAACCCTGAAGGTCTTCCCCTCCCAGTTCAATATTTTTAAAAAAATTATTATTATTAAAGGGGCCATCCCTAGGCTTACTTCTTAAATGTCCCTAATCACCAAATGACTATTGCCTCAGTCACAGTGAGAACTCGGAAAGACCTCAGTTTAAAAAAGTCAAGGTCTCCCACTGCATCCTGGGCCATCTCCAGGTCCTGATCTAGATGGCTCTGGAGGAGAAAGTGAGGCTGGTGACTTTTCACAGCCCTCCCTCACTTAAATCCAATTCAGTTGCAAGTCATTGCATCTTCTTCCTAATGTAGTGGTCATCTTCGAGAACAAAGGACAAACCACATTGTCAGGTAGGAGTGATCAGGACAGGGTGATAAGGTAAACATGACACAGTGCCCTTTCCTTTACAAACCAGATTAGAGACAAGATTTCAGCCCTTTTTCTGTCCTGTATGACTCTCTGACCCCATTTGGTTTTGTCATTTCCTTCTCCAGATCATTTTACAGATGAGAAACTGAGACAAACAGGGTTAAGTGACTTGCCCAGCGTCACATGGCTAGTAAGTGTCTGAGGCTGCATTTGAATTCGAGAAGATGAGTCTTCCTGACTCCAGGCCTGGCACTTAATTCACTGTGCCACCTAGCTGCCCACGGAAGGGACGTTAGTGTCCAGCTAATGTACGCTTTTCATTTTATCAATGATGAATGATGAAACTGCTGTTTGTCCTTCATTCTCAAAGAGGGCCATGACATCAGGGAGGTGATGCCATGACATGCAAGTGAATAACACAGTGGAGAGAGTGCTGGTCCAGGAGTCAAGAAGGCTTGAGTCCAAATCTGGCCTCAAACACTGACTAGCTGTGTAACCTTGAGCAAGTCACTTAACCCTGTTTGCTGCCTCAGTTTCCTCATCTACAAAATGAGCTGGAGAAGGAAAAGGCAAAGCACTCCAGTATCTTTGCCAAGAGAATCCCAAATAGCATCTTGAAGAATTGGACACGAATGAACAAAAACAAAAACATTCTACTTCTAGACTGAGTCTTTTTTTTCTTCTTCTCCTCATTACACTAATGTATTCCAGGAAACCTTTTTCTTCCCCCTGCTTTCTTCCTTCAGGTTCCTTTCAATATATTCTCTCTCCCTCTCCCTCTGCCTCTCCCTCTCCCTCTCCCACCTGATTTATCACAGCATAAACTTAAAAGTGGAGGGGATCTTGGGGCCATCTAATCCAACCATCTCTTTTTATAGATGAGGAAACTGAGGCCCAGAGGTCATAAAGTACACAGGTAGGTTTGAGCCTGGGTCCTCCAACTGCAAATTCAGAGTTCTTTGTTCTGTCCCATGTTTTCCCAGATTCACTTGCCTGCCCAATGTGGTAAAAAGTAATAATTCATTAATGGTTGAAAGGAAACTTTGACTATATTCTGGATCATCAGTTTTGAAAAAATTGATCTTTTATTTCCATTCTTATGAAGTACCAAAGTGATGATATTATGGATGACAGAGAATATTTAGAACTATTAGTTGGGTGATTATACTATGCATGTCACCTAGCTTTGAGTAGATTTTGTTTTCTTTGCCCACTCTTAGCTTCTTGTATTTAACCAGGGTTTAGTGAGATATTAATTTTTTTTGGAAGGGGGAGATGAGACAATTGGGGTTAAGTGACATGCCCAAGGTCACACAGCTAGTATGTGTCAAGTGTCTGAGGCTGGATTTGAACTCGGGTTCTCCTGACTCCAGGGCAGGTGCTCTATTCACTGCGCTGCCTACCTTCCTTTGTGAGGTTTTTAAATAGATAAAATCAGCATTTGTCAATCCTTCAAAGGTGATAAACTAATTCATGTAATAGAATTTGACAGCTTAATGGTACCTGAGAAATCATCTAACCCAATTACCTCCTTTTACAGATGAAGAAACTGAGTCATGGAATAGGGAAATGAGTTGCACAAAGTCCCACTAGAAGCTGGGTCTATACTCTTTCCACTACATCACATTTCCTTTGCTTATCTGCTGCTTCAGCGAAGGGTGTGGGGGAATAGGAAGAAAACCCATGGGTTACCCCTAGGAGAAATCACCATGTTGTGTACCACCAGTGGAATGTTTCCTGGAGCCAAACTGTTATCTAATACTATTCTCCTTCATGTACTCTACATTCCAAATAAACTGTCATTACTTTTTATCTCTTATTCCTTATTTCCTTTCCCCATTCGAGGCTTTTGCTCAAGCAAATTGGATTGCTACCATCTCTGCTTGTAGAAGTCCCTCATTTTAAGTCCTTCCAATCAGGTGCTACCTTGACTCTGCCCTATCACTTTAACTTAAAAGATTCTTCCTTACAGATGACAGAACTTGCTATGATTCCCTAGGAATCATAACAGTGGATCAGGGCCACAGTGGTGGCCGTATGCCTTGCAGTTTCTGATCTACTATATGCTCATATTTAATCACCTTTGAGCAGTGGAGTAAATTTTGAATTCTCAAATTCCTCAAGCAAAATATCAAGTCAGACCCTTTTACTTACATTCTATTTACTTATTTGTCTATTTATTTTACTGCATGCCAGAGATTTGTGGGAAAAGGGACTCCTTCCTTTCTTGTATCCTTACTCCTACTCTGGCTATAGCAGTTGCTTGTGAAGTATCTACATCTCATTTGTTTGCATGCCAGTGTGACATTGAGAATGCTGGGTCTATCTCTTCATTCTCATTATACTCTAGTGACTCTGGCCTCATTTTACCCGAATCCAGTACAGCTTGTGGACACTTAATGAAATGGTTTAAATTACAGGGTTATGCAGGCCATTACCCTAAGTCATCAAAACAGCAATTAACTCATCAGCCATGATATTAGACCAGCTGTTTGTCTGAGAGAGACTATATTAGAACCCAAGCTACAGTATGTTTTGTCCTGCCTAAGAATGAGCTTTCATGAGGCAGAACTAAATGATGATTGGGTCCTACCATAAGGAGAAAGGTAATGAAAAGAGAGCTTTTTGTTTGATGGAGGAGAGAAAAAAGGGAAGATGTTAGGGCTTAAATTTAGGTGTGCCAGTTATAGATGAAAGCCCATTGCGTTGGTGGGGTCCATAATGTGGAACATTGCATATGACAGAATTTTTTTTTTGATGCATTCATTAGCTTTGCTATTTTTTCTCTTACTACTCTTTAAAAAATAGTTTTTCTTTATTAGGTATGGATCCCTAGGAGAGTATGGGCCAGAAGATAGGGAATTCTACCTGATATGAAAATCAAAGATACCAATAAAATGTATTAAAAAAAAAGAAAATCCATTGTGTTTTTGCTACTTTGATCTTACTGTGGATTAGTTGGCACTCATTAAGAGATTGTTTCAGTTAGGTATTCTCAAGGATAAAGCTAACCTTGTTGATTACAAAAGTATAGAACTTGGCACACCCTACTTCCTTTCCCTGAGTATTTTCAGGTGTACTTTGTCTTATGCAATAAATACATCGCTAAAAAGTTGTGTGGGAATTTAATTTTTGCAGCCATAATCCTTTTTTAGATTAAAAAATACTCAAGCAATTCCATGAAAGCAGTTGTAGGTGTTTTATCTAAATTTTTCATCTCATGGTGCTCTGACCACAATAAGTATTTACTAAGTATTTGTTGAACTGGTAGAGGCCATGTGATGAAACAGGGAGCTGGACTTGGACCAGGAAGACCCAGCTTTAATTCTTGCCTCTGACACATACTGGTTGTGTGACCCTGGGAAAGTCGGTTAACCTTTCAATGCTCCAGGCAGTTCTCCAAAAATATGAGAGAAGGTGCTGACTACATTCAGAGTGGAAATTTCCTCCTCTAGGGAGTTCCTTATACCAATGAAATGACAGTCTTTATTTCCTTTGTTGGGATAATAAAAGATCTGTGTAATAAAATTTTAAAATTATGATTAATTGACTAATTTGTTAGCTTGATAAATTTGGGTTTTCACTGCTCATGGTTTCCACCCCTCATTTTTATTTTTTTCATTTACTTAATTTTTTTTGGAGGCAGTTGGGGTTGTGTCAACATGTCCGAGGCTGGATTTGAGGCAGGGCCAGTGCTCTGTCCACTGTGCCATCTAGCTGCCCCTCATGTTTACTTAAAGCAGGGCACTCCTGTTCTTGGCTAATAAAGATTCAAAGGTCCAAAACCACATATTTAACTAAATAGAGAATATTCAAAAGTAAAGAACGGGGTACCATTGATGCATAGTATTTAGAATACACATATAGTATCAGTTTCAAAACCTATTATGCTATTACTGTAGTTGTGGGAAATCAAATTACTTCCTTCTTCCCCCTACATCTCAAAATCTACTTGGGGACTACTAACTTAGCTTTTGTACCATGAAAGTATAGAGTTCTCTACTGTCTTCATGCAAAGTAAAAGATTTTAAGATAATTATAGCTGTTTTCTTTAAAAAATGCTAAGCCTATATAATCAAAGTAAGTTTTAGTCTAAGAGTCTTTGACGAATGATACATCTGATGTTTATCATCTCTCTTTGAAAACATGCTGATAGTTTTTTAATCATCAAATGTTCTACTGTCTTGTTTAGTTTTGTGCAACTCTTTGTGACCCTATTTGGGATTTTCTTGGCAAAGACACTGGTTTGCCATTTCCTTCTCCAGCTCATTTTGCAGATGAGGAAACAGACAAATGGGGTTAAGTGACTTGCTCAGGGTCATACAGCTAGTAAGTGACTGAGGTCACATTTGAATTCATGTCTTCCTGAATCCAGGCCCGCCCATCTATCCACTGCATCAGCTAGTTTTTCCTAGTATTTCCCAATCTCTTGAATATGGTACCATTGCCAGATGGTAGGCTCATAGACTTAGAGTTACAAGGGACCTCAGAAGTCCTCTGGTTCAACCCCTTTGCTGTTCATAGGAAAAAGCTGCAACTCAGAAAGACCAAGTAATTTGTGTCAGGTCATACGGGTAGTAAGGGGGCAGACCTGGAATTTGAATCCAAGTTCTTGGACCAAATCCAGTGCTATTTCCTCTTTCTAAATGTATGCTTGTAGAATTATTTCCTTCTCCAGTTCATTGCCTCGTAGAAAAAAAATAATTAGGAATTAACTGTAGACAGAACATTTTTAATCTTGTAAACTTAGATGATGATTCAAGCCCTTTATTGAATTCTTCCTAGCTTCCTGGTAATCTCTCAGACAAAGTCCATTTCTTTCACCATTAAGATGCTTTATTGAATGTGGGAAACAAAACCAGAAATTTTTGTTTTTGTTTTTGTTTTTCCTCACCTGTGAGTGAATCTAACTTAGTCTTATATTTGAGACTTATGCTTTCCATGGTTACTAAACTGATTAATTTTACAATACAACAAACTTTTGTTAGTTGCCTAGTGTGTCTGTAGGATCATGTTGAGTGCTGGGAGCTGAAGAGAGGGAATACAAAATTTAGATAAAACAGAATCATAGGATCATGGTCCTAGAGCTGGAAGGCTCTTAATTTAAAAGAAAATACCCCATTATTTTACTGATGAGAAATAAACTGAGGCCTGTGAAGATTGAGTAACAAACCCAAGGTCACACAGGTAGTAAGCCTCTAGTAGGGTGACAAGCTAGCAACACAGATGACAATGATGCACAATATTTCATGATAAAGACATTAGAGAGAAAGCATGGTGGGATGGATAGAGGGCTAGACTCAAGGGTTGGATGATTTAAATTTATAGCTTATTTCTGGAACAGATTGGCTTGTATAACCCTAAAGAGGTTATTCATCCTCTTAATGTCTTGGGCAACTTTTGAAGCCTATAAGTTATTAAAGAGTTGCCAATCTCCTTTGGCAGAGGAAGTTTTTTCATCTGCAAACTCTCTATACTGACAAAATTATAGATCTAGACTCTTCCCTTCTACTCTTGCCCCCCAGAAAGGACAATGGAATCACAAAAATTTCCACCTGGGATCCTGAGAGAATTCTCTTCCTACTTATGGGACTATTCTTTTGTATTCTTCCATGCTAGATCATCATCTTTGACCTGGCCACTAAATCTGGGTGTCCACAAAGTCTATTCTTGCCCCCCTTTTTCTTTTGTCTCCCTACTCTCTTTTTATTTATCTCATCTACTCCAATGGTTTCAGTTACCTTTATGAAGATGAATCCCAGATCTATTTATCTTGTCCTGAGCTCTTTTCCTATGTTGCTATTTGCTTGTTGGATATTTCTAGTTGGGTGTTCATAGATACCTCAAAATCAGTAATCCAAACTTTATTTAATTATCTTTCCCACTAAACTTACCCTGCTTGGAAGCTCTCCTTATTCTGTTGAGGATACCACTATCCTTCTAGACACGCATGATCTCAACAATAGCATCTGTCCTTCATGTCTTCTCCACACCCCATTTTCTATCAGTTGTCATTTCAGCCTCTAACGTCTCTTGACTCCATTTCCTTCTTTCTCTTCGTACAGTCACTATCTTAGTTCAGTCTCCCATCACCTCTTACCTGGATGACAGCTTGCTGATAGGACACCTGGTTTTTAGACTTTGCTTTCTCCAATTCACCCTTCACACAGACATCAAAATAATCTCCATAAAACACAAGGCTGACCACATTACTTCTCAATTCAAGAAACCTCCCTATTGCTAGTAGGATGAAAAACAGCCTACTCAGCCTGGGCATTTAAAGGGATTTAAAATTCAACTGAAGTTTACCATTCTAGGCTTAGTTTATATTATTAACCTTCATTTACTTTATATTCCAGCCAAAAAAAAATCCCTACTTGCTATTCTCTGAACTTAGTACTGAATTTCCCAACTCCCTCTGCTTTTGTATAGGCTTTCCTCCATGCCTGGAATGAATTTTCTCCTCAATTGCTCCTCTTAGAATCCCTGATTGCTCTTTATAGAGGCTTTACTTAAGCGCCGCCTCCAATGGGAAGCCTTTCCTGATCAGCTTAATCCTTGGTGTACCCTCTCGCTCCTCAAGCAACTATACATATACTTATATTCATATGTTGTATTCTTCCCCCTGGAGAATGTAAGCTCCTTGAGGGAAGAGTTTTTTTTTCTTTTATTTGCCCATGTATCCCCAGCACTAGCACTGTGCTATGCAAATTCCACCAGTCCTCAACTTTTGAGGATTAATGTTCCTAGAAAAATGAAGAAAGAAAAAATGTGAATGCTGATAAGTTGAACCTATGGGGAAAAGAGAGTTAAATTCCTGCAACCACCAAAACCCATAATATTTCCTCCTTTTTGTGGACATAATTAATTGTAGATTAGTTAACACCAAACTCATGTCTACCAACATTCCAGCATGTAATTTATCTAAGACCTTTACTTTTTCACTAAACCTCCTCACTGACTTTGCATGCTTGGGCTTACAGCCAAAGGACTTGCACTATGATTTGGGGGCATAATTGCATCACAAAACTTGAGTTTTAAAGGCAAACAATGAAAACATGCAATGAATGCACAGGGAGCTCTTTACAACTATAAGGTGAACAAGACCAGTGAAGCAAGCACCTAGTATGATAGCAGCCACTCCACAAATTTACATATATTGTGGCTCTCATTTTTTTTCTATTGTGAATAACCAAGAATGTGTGGGGGTTGCCAACAGGAAAGTGAAAATGAAGTCACTAATAAAATACTGGGAATGCTTGAAGTCACAAAAGTTAAATCAGCCACATCGGAAAAGGCTTCAGTAAGGAGGTGTCATTTGAGCTGGGCTTTAAAGAATAGAAAGGAATTTAACCAGCAGTGAGAAGTAAAGAAATCATTCTAGGCAGAAGAAGCATGCTGAGTAAAGATAAAGACATGAACACAATGCAAAAAGTAATCTTGATTGGCTCATGGAAGGGAGGGATATGACACTATGGTGATGCTAAGTTTGGCCTTGATTACCAGAAGGGAACATTTAGATTTATTGATGATTAGTTCATAAGGAGCCATTGAAGAATTGTTAGCTTTGGAGTGACATTACTAGATTTTTGAGTAAGAAAGATTATTTTGTCAGTAGCGTGAAGGATGGATGAGAATAGATGTAGGAAAAAATGCCAGGAGGCTCTGATAGTCTTAGGTCACTGATAAAGAGGGTTGTGTTAGGGGACATGGATATAGAAATTTTCCTAGAAATAGGTTTAAGAGTTGTTGTAAATTGTGGATATAAGAGGTGGGGGAAAAGAAGGAGAAGTAACTCCAAGGTTAGGAACATGGAAGATTAAGTGGCAATATCACTGACAAGTGGTGGAGTCAGGAACATGTTAGAAGGAAAAATTATGAGCTTGGTTTTGGATGTGTTCAGTTTGAGGTGCTGCAGAACATCTAGGTAGCTATGTCACTCAGTGGATAGAGTGTGTCTTGGATTAGGGAAGACCTGAGTTCAAATCTTGCCTCAGACACTTACAAGCTTTATGACTCTGGGCAAGTCACTTAACCTCTATCTGCTTCCATTTCCTCATCTCTAAAATGAAGATAATGATGGTACCTATCTCATAGGCTGTAGTGAGGATAAAATAGGACAATATCTTTATAACATTTTGTAAACCTTAAAACACTATATAAATTGTTATTAATTATTCATTATTATTAATGTGGAGATGCCCAAAGGAAGTTGGAGATGTGATCCTGGCACCTAGATAAGAGGTAAGGATTAGGGATAAAGATTTCAGAGTTAGATGTATACAGGTAGTTGTTAAAACCAGAGGAGAAAATGAATTATAAAAGGGAAGAGTTTAGAAAGAGAAGAAGGCTAAGGATGCACACTTGCAGGACATCTATATTAAAGGATCAGGAAGAGGACTAGAAACCAAAAAAGAAGATAAAGGAAAAGTAGAGTTTAGGAAAACCATCAGAGTACATGTAGTGTCTTTGAACCCAAGGGAAGCAAGATTCTTCAGCAGAAGAGGATGGACGACTGTGTCCAAAACTACAGAGAAGTGAGGGGAATATGGGAACTGGAAGAAAAAAAAGCCATTCAATTAGACATGAGATTGTCACTAGTAACCTTAGAGCAGGTTAAATAGAGTGAAGGGTTTAGAAGCCCCATTTATTGAAAGCTATGTGTGTGTTTTTAGATTGGTTATGTTAGAAGCTTGAAGCCTTAGTTACCTAAAGCAACTTAAAAAAGAAAGCCTTTGGCATTTTGTTTAAATCATTAAAATATCAACTATATGTTGTAATTTGTACAGTAATATATGTATGCGTGAATATATGTGCATGTATATTTGTACATTTGTATGTATTTCAGCAAAGATATAGTTTAAGAACAATGAAGATAGAATGAAGAAAATGTAATGTAGCAACAGTATTTACTAAATTAATTAGGGAAGTCAGAAAAACCTGAGTTCAAATCCAGGCTCTGACACTAACTGTGTGACCCTGGGCAAGTCACTTAAGTTCTGTTTGCCTCAGTTTCACCATCTGTAAAATGGGGATAGTAATAGCACCTACCTCACAGGGTTGTTGTGAAGATTGAATGAGATAATAATTGTAAAGCACTTAGTACAGCACCTGGCACATAGTAAGTGCTTTATAAATGTTAGCCACCGCCGCCATCATCATCATCATTATCACCACCATCATCGTCGTCGTCACGTAATGAAGTTAAACAAATATTTGTTACATACCTACTCTGTGCAAGGTGCTGTTAGGTTCTGGAAACGCAAAGACAAAACGAAATGGTCTATTCCCTTAAGGGACTTAATTTCTACTAGTGAGATACTAAACATACATGGATACATCAATACAAGGTTAATTGAGTAGGGAGAAAGCATTAAAAACTAGGGATAGAAACCAAGAGAATGCTTAGTGGGAAAGGCTACACCTGAGCTAAGCCTTGAAGGCAGATAAGAATTTTAAGAGCTAGAGATAAATTTCAGGAGTGAGTACATGCCAGAAACAGAGAAGGCTTGTGGAAATGTGTTGAGAAGTATACAATGGATTGCTGAACTTGGAGAATAGCTAATAGTTGACTATGGCTAGGGTACAGCATGCTTCAAAGTGGGTAATAGGAAAGGTAAGTTGGGGTGAGATTGTTAAGAACCTTGACTTCCAGGCTGAAGAATTTGTATTTGTTCCAGGAGGAAACAGTGGGTCACTGAGAGAGTTGAGCTAGAATATGACATAGAATTGTGCCTTAGGAAGATTATTTTGGCAGCTAGAGGAAGGAGGATTGATTTTCAAGGGGTAGAAACTGGAGCTCAGGAGACTTTTATAGTAATACAAACGAGCAAACAAGTGGTAGCTCCAAGAGAAGACGAGAAGGGTGACAAGTCAATGAGCATTTATTAAGTGCTTACCGTGTAACCCTGCTTCGTGCTAGGAATACAAATATAAGTAGAAAGAAAATTTAACTTGAATGGGGGAACGGGGAGGGGGTACCTGGGAAACAGCACATGAAAAAAATTGAAAAAGGAGTGGGGTGGGGCTTGGGAGGTGGGGTGGGGAGAAAACTGCCTAAGGACATGTTAGAGAAAGTCCACAATTAGGAAAATTCAGTCTGGAAAGGAATGAAGATATGGCTGGCCTGACCACTTTCCTTAAAATGGAGGTTCTGATTGGAACCAGCCAAGAAGAAGAAAGGGTACAGAGCTGGAATTTACTTTCAAGGTAAGAAGTTCAAGGGTGTATTGAATTTTCCTGGTGAGGAGGCTTTTGTGGCATGTAGAGAAAGTTTGTGGAGTCTCAGGAGTGCAGCCCAGAGAGGGATGAAGGTGGGAGAGGTTGTGGGGATAAAATTGAGGAGATAGGGCAACCAATTGGATATGGAGGTGGGGAGGGAGAGGGAAGAGTGAAGAAGAATAACTCTTAAGTTGCAAGCCTGGCTGTTTGAAAGATGATTGTGCCCTCAACAGAAATAGGGAAATTTGGAGGAGGGTTAAGTTTAGGAAGGGAAATCATAAGAGCAGAGATTTAGAGCAGGAAGGGATAGCAATTTGAGGTCCTTAAGCCTAACTCCTTCATTTTACAGATGAAGAAACGGAGGCACAGAGAAATGACCCAGGGTCATACAGCTAGTAATTTTCTGGAGTAGGACTTGAATCCTGTTCTTCCTGAGTTGAAGTCTAGAACTTTACCCATTTTATCAAGCTGCTTCTCCAATTGAGTTTGGGATGCCTACAGGGCATCCAAGTCGAGATGACCAGAAGACAATATCATTGCTAGAATAGGTGACAGCGTTGATCCTAATGGACAAATACCTTAAATGAATCCAATATTTTTATGCAAAATAACTTCGTATTCTACACAATAATATATTTTCTGTTTAAACATTTTAAATATTATGGTTTTATTTTTACATAGTTGTAAGTACACCTTGTTTTCTAACTGGAAAAGAATATTCTGTATTACTAAATATGTATCAGAATTTATAACCCAGATCAGTTTTGGGCTATTGCACATTGCTCAGATCACAACATGTCTGAATTGAATTGGAAAAATTGCAAATTATGCTGTACAGTTTGATGTTTAAAATGTAGAAAACAAGGATGAACTTGCTTGTGACTGAGACAACTAAAATGAACTTTCATTTTTAGAAGTAGTTGGTTTACTGGGCCATGAATACATAGATGCTGAAGACATCATCTTAGATAATAGGCTTTAAGCTTCTGCCTAATGCTTTGACTCTGACTACAGGATGACTTATATTGCACAATCTTTATGCAGTTGGCCAGGATTTTATATGTTTCCTGCTGAGACCTGGGCAAGAACTTGAGAATATAAATGGTGAAGATGGGAGTTCCAATAGGCAGGGAGTATTTCACGTATGCTTCCTAGGGATGATCTGCCTCCTTCCTTTGCATTGGAATAGAATCAGAAATTTGGAGGTGACCCTGGAAGCTAGGATCCTGAACCAAATATGTGAACCCTCAAAGTGAATAGAAGCAAAACTTGAATACAAAATAAGCAATGCTATTCTTGCTCAACTATAATTATTGGCTAATCTCAACACTCTTGGGAAATAGGTGGGTAATAGTTATCTTTCGTACTTTACAGATGGAGAAACTGGCAAAAATAATTAAATTTCTCTGCTTCAAAGGCTCTTATTTAATCCACACTTCAACTTTTTTTCTTAATACAGGCTTCTTGCCTTTGCCAGTATTTAAATGTCTATTCCTCTCTAACTTTCATCTATTACTTCTGGTCCAGCCCTCTGGGGAAATTCAGAACAAGCCTATTCCCAGTCCCATGTGACACCCCTTCAAATACCTGAAGACAGTGATGGGTACTCTCCAATTCTTTGTTGTGACATTTAAAATCCTCTCACCATACTGTCACCCTCCTTTGGAAGCATCTCAGTTTATTAACATTCTGTATACATTGTGATGTCCAGCATAGAACACAGAACTCCATGTATATGGTCTGACCAGGGAGCAGAATACACTGGAATTATCACCTTCTTTGTTCTACATCAGGGGTGGGGAACCTGCAGCCTCGAGGCCACATGTGGCCCTCTAGGTCCTTTGACTGAATCCAATTTGAACTTATATTCTACTAATATACCCTCAATTTCTCTCTCACAAACTTGCTTAGACATGCCTCCTTCATCTTATACTTGTGATAGCTCTGGTGTAATGAGACAATGTAATTTGGAGCCAGAATACCTGGTCTGACTACGTTCTAGGTCTAGGTTCTCGGTCTTTGACAAGAATGTAAACTTGGGCAAATTATTTTGCACACCTGGGTATGTTTCCTCATTTAACAATTCCATTAAACATTGCCAGAATGAGTAGTTGGATTTATAATCTCTAATATCCCTTTCCAAATCCTGTAATTTTTTTTAACCCAAGTGTAGGACTAGACATTTATCCCTATTTAAAATTTCCATCTTATACAATTTAGTCTCATGGTCTTTCTGAATGCTTACATTGTTACCCAGTGAATGAGTCATCTTCATCAGTTTTATGCTTTCTAAAAAAATTGATAAGCATACCATCTAAGCCTGTATCCTCCTACTCATTAGTAAAAATACTGAATATCAGAGAGCCAAGAAAGGATCCCTAGGGATCATTCTTTCAAGTTGAAAATCAATTCATTCATTACTGCTCTTTAGGTTCAGCTATTCAACCAGTGCTGATTCCATTCAACTGTGATATAATCTAATCTGGTTCTCTCCATCTTTTTCTAGAAGTATATAGCATGAGAGACTTTTTCAAATGCTAAAATACAGGAATGCTGTCTGCGACATTTCTGTGATCCACTAATCTAATATCACTGTATTAAATGGGATGAGGTCAATCTTGTATGTGCTATTGTGAAGCTATGCTGGCTATTAATGATTATTGATTTCTTTACTAAGTCCTCACAAACCATCCCTTTCCAACACTGTTTAAGTTTATCATTTCCTTCTTGTGTATCTTGCTGTTTAATTTGTTAACCTCTGAAAGAGCAGTGTTACCAACAGGGGAGAGTGTATCACATTATCTAGCTTCATATTCTGCCTCTGGCACTTATTAGTTATGTGGTCAAGAGCTAACCTCCCTTAGATTTGATTTCTTCATCTATAAATCGGGGATATGATTACCTTTAGTATTATAGAACATGGTAATTAGCACTAATTTAAAATATCAGTGTAATAGGCATATGTCATTCATCTTGAACTTTTGCAACTTCTGGTATAAGGCCTTAAGTCCTAATATTTCTCCATAAGGTCCATTATCTAAGGCCCTCCTGGGAAATAAAGTAGCAATAAAAACACTAGGTCGAACCATGCTATTACTTTTTCCTTCAAATCTTCTGAGGCGTTTTAAATCCCTCATCACCAAAGAAGGTATGGACCATTCACTGTTGGTTTGTGTCCAGCCCAACCAGCGTAGTGGAAAGAACAGGAAACAAGATCCCATGAGTGACTATGCTAAGAATGGTGCTGAACAGACCTTCTTTCACTGTCTCTGAGGGAGCTTCTGAGTGGTTAAGTTACCTTACACATCCTTGCAATAAATACATCTCTCTCTTCCAGAGTAACCTCAAAGATGACTAATGCATATCTAACTGATTTATGGGATAAACAAATACCTATCGCCACAAGATTTTTGTGACAATGAAATGAGATATTGTCTGTAAAGCAGTTTGTAAATCTTAAGACACTATATAAACATAATCTTTTTTGAATTACAAGTAGCCTTTCCTCTAAGAATTTGGTTATTTTACAGTTGGGTATATATATGTATATATTAATATACAATATAATATATGTATATATTAATATTAATATTTTCAGTTTCCTCTTTGATCATGGTATAGTCCTTTGTTCCTTTCTAATACTTCTAGTCTTGCGAAGAAAAGGAAAAAAGACTCAAACATTATTGAAGGAACTTTATTTTGGTCTGTCATGGTGAATATGCTCAGTTTTGCAGGATAGATGACTATTCTGTGCAAATCAATTAATTTCTTTTTTTTGGTTTATTGTATTTCAGCCTCTTTATTCATTAATAGTTCTTGTTGCATAATCTTGTATAATTCAAATCGGCGCTCTAAAAAATTTGCATTTTTGCTAATATAGAAATATTTTACATGATTATACATGTAGAACCTATATCTGATTGCCATCTCAGGGAGGGAAGAGGGGAGGGAGGGATGAAGGGATAGAATTTGAAACTCAAAACTTTAAAAAAAACCCAAATGTTAAAAATTGTTTTAACATAATTTGGGGGAAATAATGTGTGTATGTATATATGTATGCACATATGTACATGTACATATATACATACATACATGTATATATGTATACATACATATGCACAAATTCTTCCTGCTTGTTTATGAGTCTTTCTGAGAAACCAGAGTTCTAGAATTTCTAAAATTCATCTCTGGCTGAGATAATCTTGGAGTTCTTCCATGTCAGCATCCTATATATTCTATTGATGTTTCAATTGAACTAGTTTTGCCCCATTCTCCTAACACTGCGTTATGTCACTTTTTGGTAATGTTTCTAAGCTGTAAGGTCTTATGTTTGAATTTTTTTTTAAAACTTTCCTTTGAAAGAACTCATTTTCATCCTTATAGGTGCTAGGTCTTCCTTTATATTTCTTTTTTTATTTTCTAAAGCATTGTGGAGATTCTTGTGTTCAGCCCTCCCTTCTGAGCGGAAGGGTCTATTTTTTGTTGTGTCAGTGTTGTTTTTGTCTTCTGGAGATTTCTCTTTGTATCGTCTTACCATCATTTTGCCCCCATTTTCTTTTTCTTTCTTTTTTTTAAATATTGGAACCTTTTTTTTTCTGTTTGCTCACTTCTTCACTTTTAGTTTTCTTTTAGGTTTTTCCATTTGAGGACTTTTTAAATTTCCCTTCTCTTTTGGTGTGTGTGTGTGTGTGTGTGTGTGTGTGTGTGTGTGTGTGTGTGTGAGATTCTAATTTATTTGGCACATTTGTTGCAAATTTCAGGTGATGAAAGCAAGCTGGGCTGCTTCATGGAATTCCTGTTCTCTCTGACTTTTCTAGATCACATACAGAGGTTTACCACTTAAATCTACCTATTCATTCAATATTTCGGACAATCAGACTTGATAATTGCAACTCACTGAGGGTGCCTAGTTGCCCCCTTATCCTGTCTTCCTTAGTTTTGTTTTCAATTCCTTGTCACAACTAACATTTTTATAACACTTTAAGATTTACAAAATACTTTACCTCCATTGTCTCATCTGATCCTCACAACAACCCTTTGAGGTAGGTGCTATTATTATCTTCATTTTACAGATAAGGCACCAAGAAGTTGTGACTTGCCTAAGATCATACAGCCTGGAAGTATATAAGGTAGGATTTGAACTCAGGTGTTTTTGACTCCAAATCTAGCACTCCATGATGACTCATTGCTGCTTAGCTTATTGGTTTTTGTTTGGTGTTCCCCAGACCTAAGATGATGCTCCTTGGTGAAGAAAGCAGAAACAAAATAAGCACTGAGTAACAAGGCATTGGCTATGGTTCTGGCCCAGACCCACAGGAAACATTTTCTTCTCATCTGTTCTTATCTATTCTTGTCAATTTGCAGCACGGAGAGATAATCCCCAGGGTAATAAAACTCAATATAAACATCCGCACACATTCCAACAATGGGGAAGAGGAGCAAAATTGCTGACACTGAAACTAATTGTGTGTTGTTTTAATTAATTGTTCCAATTAGTCTCTCTCTCTTTTTTCAGTTATGCCTTTCCATAACAATGTCAGCTGGGATGTGTCTGGAAATCGAAATTACTCTTAATAGTCAGGTAGTCTTTGATTAAAACTCTTACTATTTGTCATTAGTTTTTTCTAACAATTTCATTGTGACTACGGGACGCATTTTAAGTAAGTATAGATGAGGTCTTGCTCTCATTAAAAAATTCTCTTAGCACTTGTGTCTATATACTTGCTAAAATTATTTGGTTTAAATAGAAAATAGGAATAAGGTCTAGACCTGTGATTTCATTAGTATAGCAAACTCCCAGATGAGAAAACTCCTTCCTTCAACTCCAGTTGAACCTTTTACCTGCTACTTGTAGTCTTAAAGAGTTGTCTAGACTAGTGTGGCAATACGTTTAACATGATTGTGCATGTATAACCTATGAGAGATTGCTTGCTGTCTTGGGGAGCCAGGGGAGGGCGGGGAGGGAGAGAGAAAAATTTGGAACTCAAAATCTTATAAAAAGTGAATGTCAAAAACTATCTTTACATGTAATTGGGAAAACATAAAATACTATTAAATGCAAAAAAAATGTTTAAAGTAGAGGTGTCAGAACTCCTGAGTGTAGCCTAACCCAGTATAATTGGGAAATGTTTATCAAAATAAATGAAAATACACAGCACAACATAGATAATGTTAACTTGTGGTTTTCTGAGTCTATATAGGCCTACAGGGAGCCATTTCTATTTGAGTTTGACACAAGTGGCCTAGAGCATTAAGAGTTTAAGTGACTCACACAGCCAGTTTGTGTCAGAGCCAGGGTTGTACCCTGGTCTTCCTGGCTTCTAGGCTGGTTCTCTATCCACTATTCATGCTGCCACTCCAAATAGAAAATTAGATTTTTAGAGGAAACTTCATTAATTTGGACTCTCCTAAACAAAAATTGTTCTGTACCTTTTTGTTCTCTTTGAAGGTTTGCCAAATAAATGAATAGTGTAAACATGAGTTGAGGGGAAATATTTAAAATGCCTAAACAGTTTGAGAAGTATTCATTTATGTAGTATTAAAATTTTGATTTTATATTATTAGTTTCATCATCTTTTAAAGCAGGTCTCTTTAGGGACACCCCTAAACAAAATGTTCATAGGATCATTGATTTAGAATTCTGTAGGACCTTAGAGGCCATGAAATTCAACCCCCTAATTTTACAGATGAGGAAACTGAGTCACAGAGATGAATTGCCCAGGGCTACATAGCTAATAAGTGCCTGAAACAGGATTTGAAGTTGGGCTTTCCTGACTGCAAGTTAGCCCTCTACCTGCTATGCCACCTGGCTCCCTCAGGTTGTTAGTTTAGTTCTAGATATTATTCGTTCTAGACACTGATGCATTTTTTCCTTTAAAAACTATTCAGATGACAAACATTAACCCAATGAGTTTGTTTGACTACTTTGATAGTAAAGAGCATCTGTGATCTCATTGATGTGAACACTGCATTCAACTTTCTTTTTAAACACATATTTTGTTGTTCAGTCATTTCAGTCATGTCCAACTCTTCCTTATCTTCTTCATCTTTTTTGTGGCCCTGTTTGGGGTTTCCTTGGCAAAGATACTGGATAATATAATATAAAACAACTGCTCTCAAGAAATGATGTGATATGGAATAATTCATCTTGTGACCATTATTCAATAAATATATGATTCTTATAGTTGTATTAAGCATTAAAGAATAGAATTGTATTTAATGGGATTCTCATAATTACATGCACTAGTGTGATGTTTATGAATCAACAGAAGTTTTTTGATCCCCTACACTATGAATTGTGTTTTACTTAAGTATGGTAGGTGGTATAAAAATTGAAGATAATCCCTGCCTTCGATGGTGTTGCCGTCTTACTGTAGGCTTGACATTCATATGTGAAACAATTAGAGAGTAAGACCGTAAGCTGTACTACATGACTTGGCAATTAATAAGGGCGAAAGGAATCCAGAGAAATAAGTGGTTATGGGCATCAGGAACAAAAGCTTCATGGAGGCGGTAAGACATGAGCTGAGCCTTCAATGACATGCAGAGAAGAAGACATTCCTATTAGGTGAAACTGAATGAACAAATAGTGGGAAAAGGACATATATTCGAAAAAGAATACTTAGCATCCTACAACTTTACCTAAGAGTGGCTTGAGAATTCATCTAAAATTCAGTGTAGTAGCACAAGCAGGTGTTAGGGAACTATCTCCATGTATCTAAAGCTCCCTTTAAAACCGTTTTGATTCAGTGGTGTTTTATGTAGTACTTTACTCATGTGCTGTTGCTGGCCTGTAAACTAGAGCTGTGCTAGAAATGTACCATAAAGATGACCCTGTCACTCACTGTGAACAGGCTTTCCTTTTGTTTCGCCTGCCATGAGTAAACAGTCAAATGAAAGCTGTACAGGAAACTACAGTCAAAAAATGTACGCGAGCAGATATGTCTATCAAAAAATGCTGCAGAAACATGGATGTACTCACTGAACAAGGACATTACTGTGTGGATGGGCAGATGGTATTATCTGAAACAAGTTAGCTCTGTGCCATGGTCCAGGTATTTCCTAGGTCTGTATATGGTGAAACCCATCTTTTAGACACTTTTTGGATGCATATCTTTTTTCATTTGACAGATATTTATGAAGCATCTACAGGGCACTATGATAGGAATTGGGATATAAAATAAAGTAAGATACAGAGCTTATCCCCTAGGAGTTTATATTCTAGGACAGATGACACTAAGGTTTATCATATAAATTAGAATGTGATGAACACATAGAAAAGGTGCAAAGAAAATATTACAAGATATATGAGGAGGGAAAGAGTGTTTCCAGCTTGGGAACTTGGATGGAAGAGAGGACCTGAACTGGGTGTGAAAGAAACGATTATATTTCAGTAGGTGAAGATGAATGGCTAGGAAAAAAGGGGGTAGGAGTAACGCCTGATGAATATAAACAGAGGCATATTGGTGAGAAGACAGGATCAGATCTAGGAAAAGTAGCCATAGGATTTCATAGGATTTAAAGAGGGAATTTATTTTTTATTTTTATCTTATTTTTAAAAAATTATTTATTTTTAGTTTTCAACATTCATTTCTACAAGATTTTGAGTTCCAGATTTTCTCCCATCTCTCGCCTACCCCCCATCCCAAGATGGCATGCATTCTGATTACCCCTTCCCCCAGTCTGCCCTCCCTTCTATCACCCCCCCCCCCATCCCCTTCCCCCTTACTTTCTTGTAGGGCAAGATAGATTTCTATACCCCATTGCCTATGTATCTTATTTCCCAGTTGCATGTAAAAACAATTTTTAACATTTGCTTTTCAAACTTTGAGATTCAAATTTTCTCCCTTATTCCCTCCCCACCCACACTCATTGAGAAGGTAAGCAATTCAATGTAGGCTATACATGTGTAGTTATGCCAAACATTTCCATAATAGCCATATTGTGAGACTGACTATATTTCCCTCCATCCTATCCTGTCCTCCATTTATTCTATTTTCTCCTTTGACCCTGACCCTTTTCAAAAGTGTTTCTGACTACCCCGTCCCCCTATCTGCCCTCCCTTCTATCATTCCCTCCCCTCCTCATACCCTTCCCTCCCACTTTCCTGTAGGGTAAGATACCCAATTGAGTGTGTATGTCATTCCCTCCTTAAGCTAAATCCCATGAGAGTAAGGTTGCCTCATTCCTTTTCACCTCCCCTCTCTTCTTCTCCATTGTAACAGCTTTTTCTTGCCTCTTTTATGTGAGATAATTTACCCTATTCTATCTCTCCCTTTCTCCTTCTCCAAATATATTCCTATCACCCCTTAATTTTATTTTTTCAATATCATCCCTTCACATTCAATTCACCCTGTGCCCTCTGTCTATATATACATATATATATACGTACATACATATATACATACATAAATATATGTATATGTATGTGTGTATATATGTGTGTATATATATGTATATATATGTACATATATATATATATACATATATATATATATATATATATATATATATATATATTCCCTTCAACTACCCTAATAGTGAGAAAGGCCTCATGAGTTATGAATATCTTTTATCCATGTAGGAATGTAAACAGTTCAACTTTAATAAGTCCCTTATCATTTCTTGTTCCAGTTTACCTTTTCATGCTTCTCTTGATTCATGTATTTGAAAGTCAAATTTTCTGTTTAGCTCTGGTCTTTTCATCAAGAATGCTTGAAAGTTCTCTATTTCATTGAATATCCATTTTCCCCCTGAAGTATTATACTCAGTTTTGCTGGGTAGGTGATTCTTGGTTTTAATCCTAGCTCCTTTGACCTCTGCAATATCATATTCCAAGCTCTTTGATCCCTTCACGTAGAAGCTGATAGGTCGTGTGTTATTCTGATTGTGTTTCCATAATACTCAAATTGTTTCTTTTTGGCTGCTTGCAATATTTTCTCCTTGACCTGGGAACTCTGGAGTTTGGCTACAATATCCCTAAGAGTTTTCTTTTTGGGATCTTTTTCAAGAGGCAATCAATGGATTCTTTCAATTTCTCTTTTACCCTCTGGTTCTAGAATATCAGGGCAGTTTTCCTTCATAATTTCTTGAAAGATGATGTCTAGGCTCTTTTTTTGATTCTGGCTTTCAGCTAGTCCGATAATTTTAAAATTATGTCTCCCAGATCTGTTTTCCAGGTCAGTGGTTTTTCCAATGAGATATTTCACATTGTCCTCTATTTTTTCCATTCTTTTGGTTCTGTTTTATAATTTCTTGATTTCTCATAAAGTCATTAGCTTCCATTTTCTCCATTCTAATTTTTAAGGAATTATTTTCTTCAGCAAGCTTTTGGACCTCCCTTTCCGTTTGGCTGATTCTGCTTTTTAAGGCATTCTTCTCCTCAGTGGCTTTTTGAAGCTCTTTTGCCATTTGGTTTAGTCTGTTTTTTAAGGTGTTATTTTCTTCAATATTTTTTGGGTCTCCTTTAGAAAGTTGTTGACTTGTTTTTCATGATTTTCTTGCATCACTCTCATTTCTTTTCCCAATTTTTTCTCTACTTCTCTTACTTGATTTTCAAACTCCTTTTTGAGCTCTTCCATGGCCTGAGACCAATTCATATTTTTCTTGGAGGTTTTGGATGTAGGATCTTTGACTTTGTTGTCTTCTGGTTGTATGTTTTGATCTTTTTTTGTCACCAAAGTAAGATTCTATAGTCTGATTTTTAAAGCTGTTTGCTCCTTTCCCCAGCCAATTACTTGAGTTTTGAGCTCTTTGTCAAGGTATGACTCTGCTTCCAGAGTAGAGAGTACTCTGTTCCAAGTTTCAGGAGTTTTGTGTAGCTGTTGTCAGAGTTACTTCTAGGCATGTGTAAATTTTCAGTTCTCCTAAGGTGGTATGATTAAATGAGAGGTGTTTACTCCTCTCCTGGCCTGTGCTCTTGTCTATGAGTGACCATAAGCCCTCTTTTCTGCCTTGGAACTGTGAGGAGGATTCCCTCTCCACAGTTGCCACAAGCTCTGACACTCCAGTGGACTGCCACCCAGAACTGTGACCCAGATCCAAGCAGGGCAAAACAAGAGAATCCTGCCTCAATGCCAGCAAAGAGATCCCTGCAATCCCCCTCTGATCAGCTGCTTGATTTCCCCCCCCCCCCATCTGTGGGCCTGGAACTCTAGAAGCAGTTGCTGCTGTTGCTGCCTCTGCCATCGCCACAGCCACTGCGGCTGCCCCGGGCTGGGGCCAGACCTCAAACTTCTTTCACCCAGGTCTGACAGAGGTTCCCCACTAACCTTCTAATTTGTTTTTGGTGTTTGTGGTTTGATAAGTCTGTAAACCTCTACAACTACCAGTGATTCAATCCCCTGAGGCCTGATCTGGCCTTGTCTGTGCCACGGGGGCTCACGTTGGACTGCGCTTTGCTCCCAGTGTTGTGCTGAAAAAAAGCGAGCGAGACCCAGATATAAATTTAGATGTGGATTTATTGAAGCGCCCGACTGTTCGGAGTAATTACGCAAATCGAACAGCCCCGAGTAAAGGAAGAGAAAGAGTATTTAAAGGGAAAGAACACAATTAGATTTCCGTGGAGATGGGGCCACAAACAGTGGGACAAGCTGAGGGAGGATTATTTCCATGGAGAAGGGAACACAAACAGTGGGGTCCATGGAGATGGGAGTAAAAACAGTGGGCTGAGCTGGGGCAAGATGGAGAAATTGGAGGGGGGGCGGGGCATAACACCAGCCCAGTGTGATAGACCTTTCCTGTTGGCTTTCCAGGTTGTCTTGGGTTGGAGATTTGTTTCATTCTGTCATTTTATGGGTTCTGCAGCTCTAGAATTTGTTTAGAGTCATTTTTACAGGTATTTGGAGAGGTTTCGCGGAGAGCTCAAGCAAGTCCCTGCTTTTACTCCACCATCTTGGCTCTACACCCTAAAGAGGGAATTTAGAGATCATCTAACTTGAGGATTTTTCATTTTCTTTTTCTTTTTTTTTTTTTTGGATTAAGGACCCCTTTAGCAGTCTGGTGAAGCTTATGGAACTGTTCTCTGAATGTTTTTATTGCATGAAATTTAAGGAGAAAAAGATTACAGAGGAAGCCAATTATACTGAAAAAGTTATCAAAATGAAAAAAATAAGTTCACAGATCCTGAGTTAAGAACCTCCGAGTCTAGTTTAACCTCATCTTATAGATGAAGAAATCTAAACCCAGGAGTTTAAGTGACTTGTCCAAAACCACATAACCCATAAGTAGTAAGTACTAGAGGTTCAAGATCTACATCTTGGGACTCCCACTTCAGGGCTATTCTGGACGGTTTCAAGTCTGGATTGGTTGGGACACAGAGTGGATGAGAATGTGTGTTAGAAAGGCAGAATGGGACCAAATTTTGGAATCCTTTTATTGTCATCTAAGAAGTTTGTACTTTATTTGACAGGCAATTGGGAGTTATTGAAGTTTTTTGTTTGTTTCTTTTTTAGTAGAGGAGCAATAGAAGTAGGATGATTAGAAGAAAGGAATAGCTATGGGCATATTAGTTGAGAGGCTTTTACAAGTAAGTACTGAAGGAAAGAGTAATAAAAACTTGAAATAGAAAAAGCATACAGATGCAAGGGAGATTGCAGAAGGAAAGTGACAGAATTGTTGGGACCTAGCAAATTATTTGACATATAGAGAGTGAAAGAGAGAAGAGTTGAGGGTGATGATGAATTTTTAAGACAATGATGCAGTTAATGACAGAAATTTTATTAAAGTTAGGAGGAAGGGTGAATTTTGGCAGGGGCGGGGAGAGTAATTAGACATCTCTTTGTTACCAGAGTATCTCATACTTTCTGAATAAACTACATTCTAGCATACTGAAAGCAGATGTGATTGCTGAGCCCATGTTGAACTTTGATAGATCCTAGCAGATTCTAGAACACAGTTATTAAAAGGATAATTTGTGAGCCTATTTGTGAGGGAAACAGTAATACTTAAAAGCCAACATGTCTTCATCAAGAACAGTAGTTCATGCCAAATTAATCTTATTTCCTTCATTGATAAGATAACTGGAATGAAGTTGAGGGGGGACAAAGGAATACTGTGGATTTAAACAAAGCAATGACCAAAGTTCATCGTGCTAACCATGTGAACAAGATAGAAATGCAGGCTAGATGCTAGTACAGTTGAGTGGATTCAGAGCTGATTGTATGACTGAACCCCCAAAACAGTAATTAAGGGAAAGGAAGTCTTTAGTAGAGGGATATGTTCTTGGCTTTGTGTAGTCCAACATTTTTAACAGTGACCTGGATCAGAGCCAAGATGGGATACTTGTCGGATTTGTAAATGGTATGAAATTGAAGGGGAGAGCTAATACATTGGATGAAAGAGCCATAGAAAGATCTCAACAGGTTAGATGATAGATGGAATCCAAAAACATGAAGTGATATTAATAGGGGTAGACGTAAAATTCCACATTTGTGAGGTAGATTTTTCTCAGACCCAATTCAAGATGGAAGGGTTTTTGTTAAGAACAAGTTTGTGGGGAAAAAAAGTATTTGGGGTTTTGTCACACAAACTCAATGTGAACTAACAATGTGATATGGCAAGGGGAGGGGATATGGGAGGAGGAGAAAGGAGAGAGAGATGTGGGGGGGGGAGGAGTAAAGCTCTCCTGTGAGGTGTGGTATCCAGAATGAAGAATTGGAGAGTTCTGCTATACTCTGCCCTGGCTACTAGAGCACATCTGGGGTGCTACATTCAGTTCTAGATGTCAAGTTTTAGAAAGAACATAGAGCAGTTGGAATACACACAGAAGACTGCAATCAGGATGGAAAGAGCCCTGGAAAAAGTAATAGAAGGACTGGATAGGGGAGCTAGAGATTAGGTTTAGCTTGAAGAGAAGGCTTGGGGCCAGTGAGGAATCCTGATTTGAAGGGCTATCATGCAGAGGAAAGATTAGGCTTACTTTGCTTAGGTAATAGTAGCTAATATTTATGCAGGGGGTCCCAGGTGTTTTAGTGAATTTAAAAGCTATTTTAAAGCTTAAAAATTTCAAGCTATTAAAGCTTTAACATGCACTAAGATTTTTGGGACACTGTATAATACTTTACTGTTTGCAAAGCGCTATATATGTATGGTATCCTTTGACCCTCATAAAAACTCTGTGTAGGTAGGTGCTATCATTTTTATCCCCATAGCATGGATGAGGAAAACAAGCCCCAAGAGAGGTCACGTAACTTGCCCAAGTTCACACAGCTACTAAGCATCCGAGTAGGATTTGAACTCAGGTATTCCTATCTCCAGCTTCCTCTGCCACCTAGCTACCCCTAGTTGGTAGAACGAGGGACAATAGCTGGGTAGTGTAGTGAGGTGGATTTCATCTTTGTATATGGAAAAACGTATTAACAATTTGAGCTGGCCAAACATAGATTGGACTACGTTTGGGAGGTGGTGGGTTCTACCTCACTGGAACCATGCAAGGACAGCATTGTCTATTTGTGATTGTCGTAGCAGGCATTCCTATTTAGCCTAATCCATAGGTTAGGCTAAATGGCCTTTGAAGGTCTTCTACCTCTTAAATTCTGTGCTCCTTAGGTGCTGTCCACAACTGAATTCGTGTTAAATGTGAGATATAAGCCTGAAGTAGACAGAAGTCGGAGATCTATAGAGCTTATTGTAAATGAAGCCACGTGGAAAGAGTCAGTCAATAAACATTTATTAAGCAACTTCTATGGGCAAGGGCAGTGGATAGAGTGCCGGCCCTGGAGTCAGGAAGACCTGAGTTCGAATGCATCCTCAGACATTTACTTGCTGTGTGACCACCTACTCACTGAGCATAACATCCCTAAAAAATAAACCAGGCTTTCCTTAACCCATCGACTCTTTGAAACTACTGTTTCAACTCTAGTCATAGTGATGTAGTAAATAGAGTGCTGGACTGGAACCCAGGAAGATCTGTGTTCAAATTCTGACTCCAACACTTATTGACTATTACTTATTAGCTGTGACCCTGGGCAAGTTTTTTTAATCTGGGCTCTAAATAAATATTTGAGGGGCAGTTAGGTGGCACAGTGGATAGAGCACCAGACCTGGAGTCATAAGGACCTGAATTCAAATCTGACCTCAAACACTTCTCAGATGTGTGACTCTGGGCAAGTCACTTAAACCCAATTGCCTTGAAAAAAAATGAAATGAGAGTTTGGACTCGATGACCTCTAGTGTCCTTTCTAGCTCTAAACCTCTGATCCCATCACTGACATTGCTCTAGGGATAATCATCTACATGAGCCTATATTAGTTGTCCTCCTCAGTACGCTCTCATTTTGCAGCTCTTTGCAATCTGACTTCCATTCCTACCACTCTCTCCAAGATCGCCTGCTGCTCCTTTCTTATCCAAAATTCTGTGGCTCCTTTCCTTTGCCCTCGTCACAGAATGTGACAGTGCCGACCACCTCTTTCCTTCTTAGTTCCATTGGCAGGACAGTTTTTATGCCTTTTTTGTGTCCCCAGTGCTTAGCACAGTGCCTGGCATATAGTTGTTGTTGGTTAGTCATTCCAATCATGTCCGACTCTTCTTGATCCTATTTGGGGTTTTCTTGCCAGAGATGCTGGGGTAGTTTGCCATTTCCTTCTCTTCATTTTACAGATGTGGAAACTGAGGCAAACAGGCTTAAGTGACTTATCTAAGATTACACATCTAGTAAGTATCTGAGGCCAGATTCGAACTCAGGAAACTGAGTCTTCCTGACTCCAGTCCTGGTCCTCTATCCACTGCGCTACCTAGCTGCCCCCATCATTGAGGAGTGACAACATATTTTAAATGTCAATTAGCATTTATTAAGTGCCTACTATCTGCCAGGCACTGTACAAAGCCCTGGGAATACAAAGAAAGACAAAAGATAGTTTCTGCCCTCACAGGATAGACAATATACGAATAGCTATGTACAAGAAAGATATAGGCAGGATGAATAGGAAATAATCAACAGAGGGAAGACAGTAGAATTAAGGGTGGTTGGGAAAGGCTTCTTGTAGGAGGAGAGATTTTACTGGGAGCTTGAAGTCAGAGAAGTAAAGAGATGGGGATGGAGAGGGAGAGTGTTCCAGGCACGAAGGGCAGCCAGTGAGAGATAGGACATGAGTTCTGTGTGTGAAGAATGGCAAGGAGGGCAGTGTCACTGCATAGCATGTGACATAGCTACAGGAGAGTAAGGGGAAAGCAGGTAAGGGGCAGGTTACATAGTGCTTTAAAACCCAAACAGAGCATTTTATACTTGAACCAGGAATAATAGGGAGCTACTGGAGTTTATTCAATTGGAGGGGGACATGGTCTGATCTGTGCTAAAGGAAGATCAGTTTGACAACTAAGTGGATGAGGATTGACGTGGAGAGAGTCTTGAGGTGGGGAGATAATCCCAAAGTGAGATGATAAGGGATTACACCGGGGGGGTGGTGGCAGTGTCTGAGGAGAGAAGGGAGTCTGGAGGGGAAATATTATCCTTTATTTGCTGAGGTTCGAAGGAAGGATGAGAAGCTTTAATGAAGAAATAGAGCTGTTCTTTGGCTCTGGGGAGAGGATCAAGAGAGATAAGAAAGCTTATGTCAATTTACCTTTCTTCCTAAAATGTGTCAGGCATGTCATCTGATGATGCTTATGACTCTGTCATTTCCCCCCTTCACCCATTCAGGACATTCTAGTGGCTCCTTGATCCTCCAATATCACATCCTCTGTTTGACATTCAAAGTGCTGGCCACTCCTCTCCAACCTTTCCAATCCCCTCCCATCTCATACTCTGCTACATCTCTATCTTCCTGTGGTAGAACCTTGTTGCTCTTTGCAAATGTGTGTGCTCAAGCTTGTGCGTGCATGTGCACACAGACACTCATACACACAGACACACAGACAGACAGACACACACACACCATTTTCCAACTCTGGACATTTTCGTTGTCTGTCCCATATGCCTGGAATTCTTTTTTTTCTTGTCTCTGCCTCCTGACTTCCCCAGCTAAAATCCTACCTGATCTCTCCTAACTTTAGTGCCTTCTCTCTATTGATTATTCCCATTTTTATCCTGTCCATATCTTGTTTGCACATAGTTGTTTACATGTTATCTGCACTATTAGACTGTGTGATCCTTGAGAACAGAGACTATCTCCTACCTTTCTTTGTATCCTCAGCACTTAGTACAGTGCTTGGGTTACAGTAGGTGCCAAATAAATGCTCATTGAATGACTGCAGAGGATGTGGTGTAGTTAGATATTTAAAGTGAGTAGATTTAGAGTGGCTATTGTGGAAAATATAATAGGGAATCAATAAAAAATTCATTCAATTCAATTAATTAAGCATTTTTATTATGAATTTATCCTTCCCCCCTTTTATTTATTTTTATTATTTATTTATATTTCATTCATTAATTCATTATATTTATTTTAATTTATAAACATAACATTTTATATATTTTTAGATATTTAGATATATTCATTATATTTACATTTATTTACTTATTATTTTTATTATTTTATTTTATTATTAAGTTCTTCTTATTTTTATTATGTTCTTTTATTAAGTTCTCTGGGCAGAGCACCATCTTAGGTCCTGAAGGAAATATCTAAACTTTGTAAGATAAAGTTCCCAGACTTGTGGAGCTTATTGACTAGTAAGGAAATAAGAAACCAACACAGATGCCATAAAACACCATGTATTATAGCTAAATGCATTAGAGAAGCATAGATCAAAGTTCTATGTCATGTGCAAGGGGAAAGTTGTGGCCAATAGGAGAGATCATGGAAGGCATCATGGAGGAAGTGGCATTTTAGCTGGGCTTTAAAGGATGAGTAGGAATTCTGTAGCTGAATAAAAGTAGTGATAGGCATAACAGGAACAAGGAATGAGCAAAGGTGTGAAATTAGGAAGAGCACAGGGTGTGTTTGGATAAGTAGGGGGGGAACCTGGACTTAGTAGAAATTAAGGAAGTACTGAGGATTTTTGAGCAAAATAATTAGTATGGCTAGATCTATGCATAAGGAAGATTATTTCAACAGAATGAATGGAATCAGCATTCATTAAGTGCCTACTATGTGCCAGGCATTGTGCCAAACACTTAATTTTAACTCATTTGATCTTCATGACAATCCTGGGAGTTAGGTGCTATTATTACCCACATTTTACAGAGAAGGAAACTGAGCCAGACAGAGGTTAAATTACTTGCACAGGACCAAACATCTAGTTAAATGTTTGAGGAGGAATTTGAATTCATGTCTTCCTGACTCCAGGCTCAGTGTCAGAGAGGATTAGAAGCCAGAGTTAGAAAAACTATTAAGAGCTTTATTTCCATAATTCGGACAGGTGACAAGGAGGGCTTTTAGGAAGGTCAGGACAGTGGGAAGAGAGAGACAGAGAGATACATTGTGGAGTCAAAATCTACCGAACCTGGTAAGTGGGTCCAAAAGCTGAGGAAGAAGATTGAATCAAAGAGAACCAAAAATGATTAAAATAGGAGAGAATGAGGCAGGAAAAGGTTAGGAGGAACGATGTTAACTTCAATTTAATAAAAGTTGAGTTTTGATGGTGTTGTCTCCAGGTGGAGATGCCATCAAAGCAACTAGAAATGTGTGTCTGTAGCTCAACAGGGAGGTTGTTGCTGAGATATAGATTTGAGAGTCACAGAGGTGGCAGCTGAAATCCCAGGATAGTTTCATGTCAGAAATGTTGCCATGCTTCAACAGAGGTGTGGTTGAATTTAGATAGCATGATGCTAAATGTGGCATAAACATGTACATGATGTGATAAATTACTTCTCAGGAGATATTTATTTTTCCAAAGACATAATTAATGCTAGATATCTGGCCATTTTATCTGCAATTTTTTGGTGTGTACTGTTTCATCAGGTATCCCCATTCTGTTAACTATTCTAACCACTAATCATAATACCATCTGCTTAGAGTCATAGAAAAACAGCATGGTGTCCTTCTAAGAGCTTTCAGCTTCCTCTCCCAGGAATGAATGTTAAAACTGAGTAAGGTACAGTATTTACTTTAAGACCAATAAACTTTATTGCTTCATGCTTTTCTCAACACATAATATTATAATGATATTTTTAATTATCGATATGCTTAGTACACGCAAGGTTCTGTGTGAGTGCCGTAGGGAATACAAAGAGGAAACAAGGTAAAGTCCTGGCCTTTTTTCCAAAGGATTTTTCTCCAAGACATGCAGAAGAATTTTTTTGCGTGTGAGACAAGAAGGCTTTAATAAAGAAGCCCTCATGTGGGGCAGGGCGCAGAAATCGAGAGAGACACTCAGGGATACAGGTATAAGATGGGGAAAGATAATCACCTAGTTGCTTCCAATCCAACAGGCATTAATTAATCATCTGCCCTGTGCCAAGCACTGCCCTTCATAACCTGTCCTATTTCTACTTCTCCAGTCTTTTTACACATTACTCTCCACACATTCTACTTGTCCTTTTTGTGCGTCCTCACGCAACATCCCATCCTCCAGTTCTTTGCTTTTGTACTGGTTGTTCTCCCCCACCCCCAACCCTATTCCCCAAGCCTGGCATGCCTAGCCAACTCACCTCTGTCCTCTTAGTTCCCCTGGCTTCCTTCAAGACTGGTCTCAAATTCTTCCTTCTGCAGGGGGCCTTTCCCATTCCCCATTACTGCCAGTGGTAATTCCTCTCCCACATTTCCTTCTACCCACTGCATATCTTTTATGTACCTAGTTATTTACAGGTTCTCTACCCCCATTAGAAGGCAAGTTCCTTGAAGGCAGGGACCATGTTTTTAATGTTTCTTTGTATCCCTACTGCTAAGTGCTTGGCACATAGTAGGTGCTCAATAAATATGCATTGATTGACCTAGGGGAACAGGGTTCAAGGAAGTAGTAAAATTGACAAACAGATAAGGATAAACACAATACTGTGAAGTTCTGTTATTTCACCATTGTGAGAATTCTTACTAACACTTATGCCTCAACACTCTATACTTTAGTGGCTTGTGAGGTGGGGTTGGGTTTTTTGTTTGTTTATTTGTTTTTTTTTTTAACCAAATGTCACTCACTAGGTATCTTTTTAATAATGAGCATCTCTGAATCTAATTTAGTTGGGCCTTACATAAAAGACTTTTATGTTCTGATGATATGTTGTCTGAGAACTCAAGATCATTTGCACCTTATGAGACATTGGAATAGGAAGGGGCTAATGAATTGAGAGGAAGAGGTTTACTCTTAAATCTCTAGGACTAAGAGACTTTGTTGGTTTCTCCCTTGCCACTTTCCCCTTTTCCCTATTCCCTCCCCCTGCCCAACCCACAGGTGATCTTTCTGACTCTGCATATTCTCATTTTTGCTTCCTTCAGCATCTCCAAAAAGTTCTCCCTTATTTTGGCAGCTTTGCATTGCTCCTGCCGCACCCCCAGTGATTAAGTATGGATTTCAAAATAATCCATTATGACACAAAGGAGAAATGACTTGTAATAAGTTCTACAGAATGAAACTCAGGAACTCATTCTGAGAACATGTCATGGCACAACTGACCAGCTTAACTTTGACCTAAAACCATATAAATGGCTTAAATCTATTCAGAATGAAGGAAATACGTTAATGAACTCTTCCTCTGTATTTAAAGCCTTTATATGTAAGCTCTGGCTTTTGGCCAAGTTTGGTATCCATGACCACACACACAAACTCAAACACTGCACAGCTGCACAATTTTTTCTCTTTACCTACCACAACTCATAAAATCTGATGCTCTTGAAAACAGAACATTAGAAATGCTCACCTCCTGTCAGTCTTTATAATACAGTGGTCAGCACTACTACTCCAATAATCCAAGGATTGATAGGATCAAAGATTTAGAGCTGGAAGGGGCCTTAGATGAGTCCAACCTGCTCATTTTATAGTTAAGAACCAAGGTTAGGAATAATAAGTAACTTGAATAGGATTACACAGCTAGTGTCTGAGGTGGGATTTGAATTCAGGTCTTCCTGACTCCAAATTCTATGCTCTGTATTTTGGAGCTTATGCTTCAATTTCATTGCTTTTGAGACCTCCATACTGTGAGAAGACATTAGAGTAAGACTTTGGATTGTTTTAGACCTGGCAGTAGTCTATAGTTGCGTATCTGCATCAATTAGAGAAGTTTCCTGACTGAGAACTCTTGGCATAGTGGATAGGGCATTGACCTTGGAATGAGAAACGCATAAGTTCAAATCCTCCCTAACATTTTTGCTAGCTAGTCTGGGCAAGTCATTTGATCTCTCTGGGTCTCCGTTTCCTCATCTGTCAAATGAGGGGGTTGGGCTTGATGGCCTTTTATGATTCCCAGTTCTAAATTTGTGATTTAGTTCTATGGTCTCTAAACCAATGAAATCACAAGTCTGACTGAAAAAAATGCTGTGGTCTTCTTCATACTGATGATGGTGGGAGGGATAAAGAATATCATCATAGATAACTGCATTTTGCAGAAGCCATCTACACTTACTATTATTCAAGTGTCAAACACTTTCCCCATTAACCTTGCTGTGAAGGCTGTCAGCAAGAAGCTAATTGCGCATTGCTTTTCTCTTTATTTCTCTTGTGCATCTTTTGATAAGCTATTAAGTTTTCAGCTGGAAAAAGAATTTCTGACCATCATTCAGTTTAAGTTAAAAATTATTTATCAAAGCCCTGTTATTGGGAAATACAAAAGCCAAAGTGAACAGCTCCTGTTGTTAAGGAGTTTTTATTCTAATGAGAAATAGAGCACATATTCTCAGTAAACCTTGGAGTCCAGAGGCCCACAGCATCACAGATCTAGAACAGAAGAGGACTCAGGGGCCATCTAGTCCAAGGCCTTCATTTTAGAGATGAGGAAATTGTGGCCCAGGAAAGTTAAATCACTTGCCCAACATGACATAGGTAGGACATCATTTGAATCCACTTCCTCTGACTCCAGAGCCCATTGATCTTTCTACTGAACCATAAGTTTTTTTTTGACTCTTTCATCTCTGATTCCATCCCCCTTCATTCACCCGATTTCCATGTCTCTTGATTCTGTCTCTATAGTATCTCTAGCATCTGCCCTTTCTTTTCCACTCATATTGTCATTATTCTGGTTTGTGCCCTCATCATCTCACGTCTAAATTACTGTAATCTCCTAAATGGTTTCCCTGCCATTGTGCAATATTGGATGCTGTTTACTCTGCTTGCAACAGATTCCCTGTGTATATATATATATATACCTGCTAAACACCTTTGTTTCCTTTAGACGCAGCCAGCAATTCCAGGAAACCTTTCCCAGCTCTCTCTAGCTAGAAGTGATTCCTCCTTCCTCAAGACTCTCATGTTTTTCTGTTTGACCTCTCTTTTATACTTATAACTATCTTAACCGTACTGTAGTTATTTGTGTACAGGTCTTTCCATCTTACTAGATTTTAAGGGGAGAAAATGTCGTTTCTCATCTTTTCGTCTCCGTTTTTTCATTAAAGGTGGCATGGATACCTTTGGCCCTCTGGTGAAACTTAGGAGATTTCGGCTCCAAGTCAAGTCAAAGCAAGACAATAAGCATTTATTAAGCATCCACCTTGTGCAGAGCATTGTGTTAAGCACTGAGGATACAAAAAAGAGTCCTTGTTCTCAAAGAGCTCACAATCTAATGGAGGAGACTATACCAACTATATACAAACAAGCTTTATACAGGATAAATTGGATCTCTGGAGGATTGCATTAGCATGAAGAATTGGGAAAAGCTTTTTGTAGAAGCTGGAATTTTAGCTGAGACTTGAAGGAAGACAGGAGGCTGAGAAGAGGAGGGAGAAAATTCCAGGCACGTAGGACAGCCAGTGAAAAGGCACAGAATCAGGAGATGGAATATCTCATGTGAAGAATAGGTAGGAGGCCAGTCACTGGATCATAAAGTACATGGAAGAGAGGAAGGTGTAAGAAGGCTGGAAAGGTCAAAAGGGGATGAAGGGCTTTAGAAGTCAAACAGATGGTTTTATATTTGATCCTGCAACTAATAGGGAGCCACTGAAGTTCACTGAATGAAGAGGGGGTCACATGGGCTGACCTGTGTTTTAGAAAGATCACTTTGATAGCTGTGTGGAGAATGGCCAAAGTGGGTAGAGATGAGACAAGGAGACCAAATGCATAACATAAAATACATAGTATTACAAATGAAACCAATTATATCAAATATATCTTTCAAAATTAAAAAAGCAAGACCCCATATTGAGAACTTCTGATTTGGAGTTTGTTTTTGTTATTAGGAAACAATTCTTACACATGACAACAGTTAAAAATAATGTAACATGAGAGATAATTATAGTAATAAAAAATAAACTACATAGTTTGATTTGAAGTACAAAGCATGAATGGAAAGTTTCTTGTCTAATCTATTCTGAGGATTCTTATCTGTGTCCAGTGCCACTCCTTAGTATTTCAAAACTAAGTAGAGATAATCATTAACCTGTCATAACCGTGGGAAAAGAGCCATATAGAAGTGTTACTCGGAAGTGTGATAAGGCTCCTTCCCTCCTCTAGGAGTTAGCTAGCAGAGATATCTTTTAAAGCGTTTATATAATTAAAAAACATTTCTGACAAGAACTTTATTGATGATCTTCAACCCTAAACTCTTCACCCTTCATTCCTAGGCCATCTCTAAGTCTTCTCTAGACCCGCTTTAGTTTTTCCTGTTTTCTATGATTTTATTTTCGCCATTAGGGTAGTTTGTAATCCCTTATACCTTCCCTTATATTGTTCTTCATGTTTTTCTGTAAAATCTCCATTAACAAGCCAGTCATCATATTGGAGGACATCTTCTGATTCTCTTGACATCCTTCACGTTCTCATGTGCCTCTCAGTTTGTCCATCTGTTCCATCTCTTTTATTGACTGTTGTCCCTCCCTTCTTGTCATACACATCCGTGCTGATATCATTTGTGCAAATCATTGCTGGTAATACACTACAGAGGACCTACACCTTACTTATAGCTTTCCAATTATCCTTCAGGTGAATGTTTAATATTTATTCTTCTGACATGATGGTGTTACATGATTTGCTCTATTCCAATGCTGCCTCACGGTATGTGGGTGAACTTGACTTCTCAAAGGTTACATTGTAGAACATGAATTCTATCCAGATCTTCTGATCTAGAAAGGCCTTATTGAGGAACTACGCATGGTTCATAGAACCATCGCAAGAGAGCTGGCTACCGGGTGATTTTTAAAAAGTTATTACTTTATGGTTGCAGGGTCTTTTTTATGGTCTTTAAAAAAAGTTATGGTCTTTTAAAAAATACTCTTTGAAATGGATAAAAAATGCAGAACAAAGCAAGACAATTCCTTTCTATTGTTTAGAATGTTGGGCTTGGAGTCAGGAAGATCTGAGTTCAAATCCTGTTTAGGCACTTAACAGTTTGGTACATCACTTACTCAACCTCAGTTTTCTCAACTATAAAATGGGAATGATAATAATAGAAAATGTCTCACAGGATTGTTGTGAGGCTCAAGGACTTAAATTATTTAAAGCACATGGAAGACTTTAAGGTGCTATATAAATTCCAACTATAGTTCTTTCTTATGATGAATGAGAGATGTGTTTAGGTATACAACGGCATGTTCAGCTCAGTCATTTTTCAGTCATATCTGACTCTTTGAAAACCCATTTGGGGTTTTCTTGGCAGAGATACTAGGGTGGTTTGCTATTTCCTTTTCCAGCTAATTTTACAAATGAAGAAACCAAGGCAAACAGGTTTAAGTGACTTGCCCAGGGTATTTCAACAACCTGGCTAACATCTGCTGTAGGGGGTGTAAAATCGACAACAACCAGCTCACAGAACACTGCAAAAGCCCAGGTTCTTTTGATCTTCTTTACTAAGGAAAGCGATGTTAAGGGGTTGACAATCTCACTTTAATCCAGCATACAAATATCATTCGTTTAGTTCAGGGGCAGAACATATACAAACAAATTACAAACATCGACAGACAGACAAAATACAATTCATAGTTACCAACATCTAAGTTCAGCCCGGGAGCTCATAACGAGGGCTGGCCCAGAGTCACGCGCGCCACCATGGCTGTGGGTCAGAGCTCCAGGAAAAGAGAAAGCCAATCCCTGGAAACTTTTTCAGGGTCAAAGGTGAGTCACCCATGCGACTCACCCACGTGACCTAAAATTGTCACAAAGATGCGACGTAAACCCATGTGGTCTAAAAGCCTCTGATGTCACAAACATGTCACTCAAACCCATGTAAACTAGGCTTTCCCTTGAGGCAAGGAGGTCATCAAGGACTCCTAATTTGATCAAGGAAATAAAGGCCAAACTCTTCAAGGGCACTTGGTTGAACTAAGTGCTAAGAGCCCATTTTGATTGCCAACACACAGGATCACACAGCCATTATGTGTCTGAGGCCAGATTTTAACTCGGGAAGATAAGTCTTCCTGATTCCAGGCCTGGCAGTCTATCCACTGTGCCACCTAGCACCCCACAATGGAATATGTAAGAGCTGGAATCTGCAAGACTTTTAATATTCAACTTAGCTTGATTTTATTTATTTATTTTTGTTTTATTCATTTATTTATTTTTTTTTTTAATCTTCATTGGTGGTGCATTCACCTTTTTGTTATTTTCTTTTTTTCTTTTTTCTTTTATTTCATATATTTAGTTTTCAGCATTGATTTTCACAAGAGTTTGAATTACAGATTTTCTCCCCATTCCTACCCTCCCACCCACTCCAAGATGGCGTATATTCTGGTTGCCCCATTCCCCAGTCAGCCCTCCCATCTGTCACCCCACTCCCCTCCCATCCCCCTTTCCCTTCTTCTCTTGTAGGGCAATATAAATTTCTATGCCCCATTGCCTGTGTATCTTATTTCCTAGTTGCATGCAAAAACTTTCTGTTGTTGTTTTTGTTGTTTCTGAACATCTGTTTTTGAAACTTTGAGTTCCACATTCTCTCCCTTCTTCCCTCCCCACCCACCCCCCCAAGAAGGCAAGCAATGCAACATAGGCCATATGCGTATCATTTTGTAAAACCCTTCCACAATACTCGTGTTGTGAAAGATTAACTATGTTTTGCTCCTTCCTAACCTATCCCCCTTTATTGAATTTTCTCCCTTGACCCTGTCCCTTTTTGAAAGTGTTTGTTTTTGATTACCTCCTCCCCCTGTCTGCCCTCCCTTCTATTGTCCCCCCGTTTTTATCTTCTTCCTCCTTCTTTCCTGTGGGGTAAGATACCCAGTTGAGTGTGTATGGTATTCCTTCTTCAGGTCAAATCCAATGAGAGCAAGATTTACTAATTCCTCCTCACCTGCCCCCTCTTCCCTTCCTAGAGAACTGCTTTTTCTTGCCACTTTTATGCGAGATAATTTACCCCATTCTATCTGTCCCTTTCTCCCTCTCAATATATTCCTCTCTTATCCCTTAATTTAATTTAATTTTTTTAGATATCATCCCTTCATATTCAACTCACCCTGTGCCCTCTGTGTGTATATATATACATATACATATACATATATACCCCTACATATATACATACATAGACACACACGTATGTATATATATTGATACACACATATATATGCATATTCCCTTCAGCTACCCTGATACTGAGGTCTCATGAATCATACACATCATCTTTCCATGTAGGAATGTAAACAAAACAGTTCAACTTTAGTAAGTCCCTTACAATTTCTCTTTCCTGTTTACCTTTTCATGCTTCTCTTGATTCTTGTGTTTGAAAGTCAAATTTTCTATTCAGCTCTGGTCTTTTCACTGAGAAAGCTTGAAAGTCCTCTTTTATTGAAGCTCTATATTTTGCCTTGGAGCATGATACTCAATTTTGCTGGGTAGGTGATTCTTGGTTTTAATCCTAGCTCCATTGACCTCTGGAATATCATATTCCAAGCCCTTCAATCCCTTAATGTTGAAGCTGCCAGATCCTGTGTTATCCTGATTGTTTTCCCACAGTACTCATATTGTTTCTTTCTGGCTGCTTGCACTATTTTCTCCTTGACCTGGGAGTTCTGGAATTTGGCAACAATATTCCTAGGAGTTTTCTTTTTGGGATCTATTTGAGGAGGTGATCTTTGGATTCTTTCAATTTCTATTTTACCCTCTGGCTCTAGAATATCAGGGCAGTTTTCCTTGATAATTTCTTGAAAGATGATATCTAGGCTCTTTTTTCGATCATGGTTTTCAGGTAGTCCAATAATTTTTAAATTGTCTCTCCTGGATCTATTTTCTAGGTCAATGGCTTTTCCAATGAGATATTTCACATTGTCTTCCACTTTTTCATTCCTTTGGTTCTGTTTGATAATATCTTGATTTCTCATCAAGTCACTAGCTTCCACTTGCTCCAATCTAATTTTTAAGGTAGCATTTTCTTCAGTGGTCTTTTGGACCTCCTTTTCCATTTGGCTAATTCTGCCTTTCAAGGCATTCTTCTCCTCATTGGCTTTTTAGAGCACTTTTGCCATTTGATTTAGTCTATTTTTTAAAGTGTTGTTTTCTTCAATATTTTTTTCAGTATTTTTTTTGTTCTCCTTTAGCAAGTCATTGACTTGTTTTTCATGGTTTTCTTGCATCATTCTCATTTCTCTTCCCAATTTTTCCTCTACTTCTCTAACTTGCTTTTCCAACTCCTTTTTGAGTTCTCCATGGCCTGAGACCAGTTCATGTTTTTCTTGGAGGCTTTTGATGTAGGCTCTTTGACTTTGTTGACTTTTTCTGGCTGTATGTTTTGGTCTTCTTTGTCACCAAAGAAAGATTCCAAAGTCTGAGACTGAATCTGAGTGCATTTTTGCTGCCTGGCCATGTTCCCAGCCAACTTACTTGACCCTTGAGTTTTTCGTCAGGGTATGACTGCTTGTAGAGCAAAGACTACTTTGTTCCAAGCTTGAGGGGATGTGCTGTTGATTTCAGAGCTATTTCTATACAGCCAGCTCTGCCACACCAGCACTCCTCCTTCCTCAAGAACCACCAGCCGGGACCTGACACAAATCTTAAGCAGGCTCTTCAATCCTGTTCTGATCTGCCACTTAATTCCTCCCACCATGTGGGCCTGGGGCTGGAAGTAACTGCAGCTGTAGTTCTACAGAACTGCACCTCCCCCACTGCCCCTGGGGCAGTGGCCAAACCCCAAACTCTGTCCCAGCAGCTTTTCCCACTAACCTTCTCTGTTGTCTTTGGTGTATGTGTGTTGAGAAGTCTGGTAACTGCTGCAGCTCACTGATTCAGGGCGCTAGGGCCTGTTCTGCCTGGCTCTCAGTCTGATTGGTCCTGCCACCACCCACACTGAGCTTGGCTCCCCTCCATGGAGCATAGACCTCACCCAGCATCCAGGCTGTCATGGGCTGGACCCCTGCTTCCCTCTGCTATTTTGTGGCTTCTGCAGTTCTAGAATTTGTTCAGAGCCATTTTTTATAGGTTTTTGGAGGGACGTGGTGGGGAGCTCAGGCAAGTTCCTGCTTTACAACCGCCATCTTGGCTCTGCCCTTAGCTTGATTTTAGATAAGATCTTAAATGTTGTGCTCATATTAGTGCCTTCTTCTTCATAACATGTCTGTTGTTATTTTTATCTCAGTTTTGACCACAGATGAACTGATCCATTAAAGAGATAGACTGTGAAGCAACTTAGTTGAGTTGGCATTCAAGCCTGAAATTGAATCTGAGCATAGGGAGGTAGAACCCAACAGGTAACATTTCCAGGTTGGGCTAAGTCAGCCTGTTTCAGGGATATCTAGAAGAAATTGATTTGAATTAGATGTGGGGGCCAGGGAGAGAAAGCAGAGTCAAGTGATATTGATGCATTTTCATTCCAAATGAGCAATATCCATCTTGTGTGCAGATCATGGGTTACTTGACAGCAATTAACAATTACTTTTTTTGGTGCTATGATTAGTACACTTATTGAATTACTTCTAAATAATAGAATAGAACAAAAGACTTATGACTCCGTGCCCCTTTACTATACACGAGGCAGTAGCTTCTCCCTTTAAGCATTATGAGAGAAGTTCTAAAAAATAAACAAACAAAAAACCACTGGAATCTCTGATTTGAGAGCTGCAAGGGATCTCAGTGGCCATCTACTCAAGCGAAAATGCAAAAGGAAACTCCGCTACAACATCCCTGACAAATGGTCATCCAGATTCAGTTTGAAGACATCCAGTCAGAAGGGGCAGAGAGTGGGCACCACCTCCTGAGCCAGTCCACTTAAGGATAGCTCTAATAGTTAAGAAACTTTTCTTGGCATCCAGCATCGATTAGCCTCTTTACGACTTCTCCTCATTCCTCTAAGTCCTACCCTTTGAGGCCAAACAAAACAAGCTTAACCTCTCTAGTCTACATTTAAGGTGATTCTCTTTGCCCTGAGCCTTCTCTTTTCTGTAATAAATTCCTCTTGTTCTTCCAACTGATCCCTATGACATGGACTCAAGGCCTTTTGCCACCCTGGTTACACTGTCCACCTTATTTATGTCCATTCTAAGTGAGGATCCCAGAATGAAACATAATATTTATCATGTGGTCTGTCCAGGAAAGAGTACAGAGTAATGGCGGATCATCTCCTTGTCTCTGGAAGCTAGACCTCTCAGTACAGCCCATGTCTTTCAGCATGTTACCACATTACTGACACATATTGAGCTTGTGGTCCACTAAAGCTCCCAGATTTTTTTCAAATTGCTAGTTAGCTATGTCTTATTTTCTAGTTATAAAGTTGACTTTTTTTTTGGGGGGCAGGGGCAGGCAATTGGGGTTAAATGACTTGCCCCAGTTTACATAGCTAGTACATGTCAACTGTCTGAGGCCAGATTTGAATTTAGGAAAATGAGTCTTCTTGACTCCAGGCTGGGCATTCTATCTATTGTGTCACCTAGCTTTCACAGTTTAGTTACCTAGTTAAAAGAAAGGAGGGAGGAAGGAAGGAAAGGAAGAAAGAAAGAAAGAAAGAAAGAAAGAAAAGAGGAAAAAGGAAGAAAGGTATGTTAATTAATAATACATTAATAATGTAACACTATATGGTGACATGTTAATATGTATTATATGTAATATACATTGTATTCAGCAGCTAGGGGTACAGTAGCTAGAACCTTGTATTTGAAGTCAAGAAGACTCAAGTTCAAATCCAGTCTCAGACACTTATTAGCTCTGTGATCCTGGGTAAATCACTTAGCCTCTGTCAGCCTTATTCTCCTCACCAATAAATTGAAGATAGTAATAATAGCACGTCCCTCCCTCTGTTATTGTGAGAATTAAATGAGAAAGTATTTGCAAAGTGCTTAGTACAATTCCTGGCACATAGTAGGTGTTAAATGCTTGTTTTTTTTTAAAAATTAGTATGATACATTTTATCAGATGCTTTGCTAAAAATGTAAAAGAAGCATTTTTACAGTATTCTCCTGATCTGCCGGTTTAGTTTTGTTGTTCTTTTGTTTCCGTTGTATCCGACTCTTTGTGACCCCATTTGGAGTTTTCTTGGCAAGGATACTGGATCAGCTTTGCCATTTTCTTCTCAGCTTATTTTTGCAGATGAGGAACTGAGGCAAATAGGCTTAAGTGGCTTGCCCAGGGTCACACACCAAGTAAGTGTCTGAGGCTGGATTTGAACTCAGGAAGATGAGTCTTCCCTGACTTCAGACCTAGCATTCTATTCACTTTACCACCTAGCTGCCACAGTTTAGTTATCTAGTTAAAAAGAAAGGAAGGAGGAAGGAAGGCAGGAAAGAAGGAAGGAAGGAAGAATTCAAGGAAGGAAAGAAGAAAGGAAGGAAGGAAGAAAGAAAGGAAGAAGGAAGGAAGGAAAGAAGGAAAGAAAAGTGTGTTATAATTTGTTCCTAATGAAGTCATGGTGGCTCTTTGTAATCATCCCTTCCTTTTCCAGGTGATCACTAACTATCTGAGAAAGGCCCAGCCTAGGATTTTCAATGGAATTAAAGTCTAACTCACTGGCTTATGGTTTACAGACTTTGTTCTTGTTCTTTTACTGAAAAATAGGACAATTATCTTCCCTTCTCCAGAACTGCAATACCTGTCCTATTTGTTATGGTTTTTAATTTAGAATGCCTCAGCAATCAAATATTAGTACTTGAGGATATAGTTCATCTGGGTCAAGTGATTTAAAGTCGCTCAGGGCAGCTAGGTGTTGTGTGGCTCTGGTTGTGGTTTGTCTTTTGTCCTCAAAAAGGACCATGACATCAGGGAGATGACAACATGACTTACAATTGACTTTTGAGTGAGGTAGGGCTATGCAAAGTCACCACTCTTTTAAGCTAAGGTCTTTTGAGGTTTTCACTTTGAGTGAGGCAACACCCATTCAGTGAATAGGCCTCTTTAAGAAAGTGAGTTAAGAGATGGTTCCTTTAATAAAAACAAAAACCAAAACCCTCAAAAACTGGGAGGGGAAGATCCTCAGGGTTGCCCAGCCAAAAAAGAAACAGGTAGTATTTACATTCACTCTGAGCCAGGAGGGCCCAAAAATAACCATTGTGTTGCTTGGTCAGGAACCTATTGTTGTCCAATCGATGAGATCCAGAGTGAATTGGATTTAAGCCTTGTTCTTTGAGAAAGAAATCTAGCCAGTAAACCCGAAGTTGACTAGGCAGCTTCCTGCCATCGAAATTTACCTTCCTTTGGGCAGAATACCCTCAGGTGAGAGAAAAAGAGAGGAGAGGAGAGGAGAGGGTAAGATTAAGGGCAGCTAGGTGCAGTTCCTTACTATATAGAGGCTTCATGGTATAGTAGAAAGACCAGGGTTCGAATGTTGCCTCTTACAGTACCTATTTGACCTTGGTCAAATCACTTTATCTCTCCAGGCCTCAGTTTCATCATCTGTAAAAGAAGAAGCAATTTGGCAAATGTGATAAAAGATGGGAATAGTCAATCCTGGAGCGGTCAAGTCGACAAATCTTCATTAAATGCCAGACACTGGAAATATAACTACAAGCCAAAAAAACAAAATAAAAAATGCAATAGCCCCTCTATTCAAGGAATTTATATTCTAACGAGGGAATGAAACACATAAAAGAAAAACTGAAAAGTGGGAGTGAATATTATTTGGTTGGAAGCAGGTAGTCTTACTGGGGCATGGTGGAGAAAGTCAGAATAGTCAGGGGTGGAGGCAAGAGAGGAATGAATACATGGCCAGAGTGGGCACTTAACTTAGAAGGACAGTTTCATCTTTGTTTCTTGAAAGACACATTATGTGCACTTGGTAGGGTTGTGAATTGGTCCAATCATTCTGGAAAGCAATTTGGAATCATGCTAAGAAAGGGACTAAAATGCCAATATTCTTTGATCCAGAAGTTAAATTGCTAGACATATACCCCAGCAAAGTTAATGATAAAAGAATATGTACCCAAATGCATATTATGTCTAGTCATAAAGAGCGGGAAACAAAGTAGATTCTACGTGGATGATGGAGGGATTAAAAAAATTGTGGTATAAAAATGTAAAAGAATGTTATAGTTCTGTAAGAGATGATGACTATGATGACAGAGAACCAATGGAACACTTATATGAACTTATATAAAGTTGAGCAGAACCAGGAGAACAATATATAAAATGACTACAACAGTATAAATGCAAAAAACAACACAACAATCAAAACCAAGTATTGTTGGCATCAAAGAAGAGCTATGAGAAAATGCCTCCTCCAACTCCTGACTTCTTTTGCAGGTATGGGAAGTTGCTATGGGTTTGGAATACAATACATAAAGTCAGATTTCTTCAATGTATCAGTTAATTTTTCTGATCGTTCCTCCTCTTTTTTTAAAAAATAAGGCTTAGTTCTCAAGGAGAGGTGGTTTGAGGTTGAGGGCAGGGAGGACATATTTGGATACGTAAATAATGTAAAATATAGAGATAGGCTAGATGACTTCCAAGGTCCCGTTTAGCTCTATATCTGTGATATTTGGGATGTAGCTCCCTGTTAGCCGATCCTGTCCAGTGCAAAGGTTATTCTCCTTGACAAAGAAAATACGAGCTAAACAAGAATTGTATAGCTTGTCCTTCTTTCTATTGTCAAATAGCAAGAAGTCCTACATGTAGAAGGACAATGCCTTTCATCATGATTATTGAATTTCTTATGAAGTTATGGCACTATGAATTTAACAAGCAACACAGACTAAACTGAAATAGAAAAAGCATGTACATTTCCTGGAAACAGACAAAAAAAAATCTAGGCAGTGCCACTAAAAAAGATTATCTAGGGTTCCTTTCCCTTTTTAGTGAATCAAAACCCCTTATGTCTGAAGGAACATTAAAATGCTGAAATGCAGGGGGGGAAATCATACAGAAAATTGAAAAGGAAAGAGATGAAAGCTCACCATTTAGAAAGGTGGCTAATCAGAATGTGAACTTAATGTATAAAGAAAACAAAAAAGAAAGAAATAGCACTGGCTGAGGAAGCTGAAGGAATTTAAACTGTTAGCTGTTCTTTGCTCTGGTGAAGGCTCCCATACAATTGGATGACAGTTTTCTGACTTTCTTGGATGTGAAAAAAAAACCCAACAACATAAATTTGCAAGACAAGAAGGAAATAATGAATTTATGTAATGGATAAGGCTTTGGAAAGTCTGAAAATTCAGCATAGACCATAGAATTATTGAATCATGAGATTAAAAGGGATTTAAAGTTCTTACCTGGCTTATTTCCTTCACCTACTGTCCTTCACTGGACCACGCCTGAAATCCTATGCCTTAGTGGTAACAATCTAGCTTCTACTTTTTTTTTAGATTGATTCCCTCCCCTCCCCTCCCCACAATATTCAGTTATTAAAACAAAACAAAACAAGACACTCCGTTTTGTGTGTGTGTGTGTGTGTGTGTGTGTGTGTGTGTGTGTGTGTGTGGTATGTGTGTCCCCTTTCCTTTGCTAATGCCATTCTTTCTGAAAATTTGCTCCTCATCTGTGAAGGATTGGACCAGATGAACACCAAGGTCCCATTTAGTTCTAAATCTTATGATATTGTAGGATTCCTTCTCCATGAAGCCTTCTAATATCATCTCAACTCAATATTGTAATGTCTTTATAATAGCAAAAGAGTAAAATATGGCACCTATAATATGTTAGATTCTGTTGCAGTTATTTATGTACATGTCTTATCTCCTCTGAAATATCATAAACTCCTAGAAGACAAAGATTTGGTCACAGGTCTTTGCGACCTCCACATATCTTGCTAATAGGTGCTCAGTAAATACCTCTTGGATGGGGGCGGTAAGAAAAGGGAAGGGAAAGGAATACATATCTATATAGCACATACCATGTGCTGAAGGCAGTTGGGTGGCTCAATGGATAGAGTGCCAGACCTAGAGTCAGGAAGACATCTCCCTGAGTTAAAATCCAACCTAAGATATTTACTAGCTTTTTGACCTTGGGTAAGTCACTTAATCCTGTTTGCCTCAGTTTCCTCATTTGTAAAATGAAATGGAGAAAGAGATGGCAAACAACTCCAGTATCTTTGCCAAGAAACTCCCAAATGGAGTCATGAAGAGCTGGACATGACTGAAAAGCCACTGAACAACTATGTGCCAGGCTCTATGCTAAGTGCATTACAAATATTATCTCATTTGATCTTCACTACAACCTTGGCAAATAGGTGCTTTTATTATACACATTTTGCAGTTGAAGAGACAGAAGCAAACAGGTTTCCAGGGTCACACAACTAAGTGGCTAAGGCCAGATTTAAGCTAGATTTGAGTAGAGCTCGCAACTCTCTGATTGGCATGTTCTTTGATCTTAGAAAAGATAAGTTGCATACATAACAGATGCCAAGACATCCATATGACAAAATTATTTTCAGACATAATCTTGAAATTAAATTACTAATAATAATGACCGGAAAAGAGACACAGTGAAAGTTTTCTTTTATAGAAAATAGTATATATAACCGTGCTAATAAAAAATAAAATGTTATTGTACAAAAAAGGAAAAAGGTTAATGATTAATAGTTTTTAATTACACTTATTTTTTAAAAGGAGAAAAAACTTATACTTACATATTGATTTGTTGCAGTAATGAGTAATAACATTGCACTTTCCATTTTTGAGCCTTAACTTCTGTAAGCTTCTCAGTGACTTCATCAGAATTGATCATCTTCACATATTCATATTCAATAGACAGTATAGCCAGATTCATCAATCTGTGTTTGCTTACAGTTGACTGAAGAACACTTTTTATTAATTTTAATTTCAAAAAGTTTCTTTCCCACACAGCAACAAATATACAACTAGTTAGGAAAGGTCTTAAACATAAGTATATTTGGTAGAGATTAATAATAAAAAAATACTCTCTTCACAGGTGAATTTTAATAAAACCAAAATGTCTATAAAATGTACAAATTAGGCAACTAGTAAATATTATCACTGATGTCATTTAATTTTCTTGATTCTTCATTTTTAAAACAACTATAAAAAGAATAAATGTCTGCTCTAAAGATATTGTTCAAATGCAGTAAAATATTTCGTGTTTGAACTAAAATTTCCACTTAAAAAAAATTAAATCTCTCAGGTCACACTCTGGTTTGCTGTTTAAATTTTAAACATGAATAAAAACCCCCAAATAGTCATGCAAAATGACAACTGAAGTCATAGAAGTTTTGTTTTTGTCTTTATAATCACTGTACTATCATTGTTTATTTTGAATCTACTGTTTAAACATAGGAATATGTTGTACCACAGGGGTTGGAGACAAAAATGGTGTCCTTAAAACCAGTTTGAACAATTCTGAGCTGTTCTGAATTTTCTCTTGAAAGAAATATGCATTGTTTGAGTCCATGTTATTTAGAACTGAGGTCAACAAAAGATATTTCTTTTGAGGAGGGTGCAGTGTTTTATCACTGACATTCTTTAGATTTGCCAGTATGTGGTGATAATTAAAAGCTAATTTATAATAAAAAGTAGGTTTCACTATTGTTTTTTAAAATCTCTATAGACTATGTAGCTCCTTCTTGCCTGCACCTGGGTCTGACTGCCCAGCCCTTTGTACGCTGGGGGAAAAGACACCCTACCTTTGAATCTGTTCCTTCGATTGCAAATATAAGTAAAATGTAATCTTCTTAAGGGACAAAAACTGTTTCATCTTTGTATCCCCATTACCTAGTACTGTGCCTTGAATATAACGATCACTCAATAAATGTTTGTTGAATTGGATTGTAGAAGTGAATGTTGTCCAGGACTGATGTGAAATTGAAAGATAAATGGAGGTCAGCTATCTTGAATATTGTACAGAAAGGGAATTTATGCATGACTCCTATACTGCATGGATGTTTTTCTTGAATATATCTCTGAGTATTAGATCAGGAAAGAACCTAAGAAATCATCTAAAACTCAAGAGTTTATAACTTGAAGTCCATGAGCTCACTTTTATTTGAAAGATATTTTAATATAATCGGCTTTCTTTGTGATCCTCTGCATTTTTTTGTACATTTTAAAAATTATTATTGTAAGAAAGGGTCCATAGGCTTCATAAGCCAACCAAAGGGGTCCATGACTCAACAAAGAAATTAAGGACCTCTGATCTAGTTGAACTGACTCTTGATATGTGAGGAAATTGAGGTTTAGTGACTTGTTCCAAGTTCTGTTTCTGTTTAAGAGGCACTGTTGGGATTAGGACCCAGATCTCTGGGCTGTAAGTCCATTCTTCTTCCTATACATTGTAGATCAATTAATCAATCAAGTAGTTGTTGAGCACCTACTCTGTGCCAGGTGCCATGCTATGTACTGGGGATACAAAAACAAAACAGAAAAGGTCCCGTCACCAAAAATTTACATTCTATTGGGAGAGACAACATGTCCATCTAAAAGTATGTACCAAACAAAAAGATAATAGGGGGATAGGGAGGAGGCTTACTAGCAGCAGCAAGTATAAGAGAAAGACTTCACATAGAAGGTGGCACTTAAGCTGAGCTCAGAAGGAAACAAGGGGATTTTAGGAGGTAAATATGAGGAGGGAATTCATGCCAGGCTTGGCTAACAGCCAAAAAACAGGCACAGAGATGGGAGAGGGTAGAATCTGTCATTTGACAGATTCTCCCAACTTTTCCTCCCTCTCATTCCTTTTAGGGGTCAATGAGTACAGATACAAGCCTTCTTCAATTGTATGAACTGGCAATTAAGGTCTATTCACCATCCCTGACAGAAGACCTAATCAGGTTAAAATTTATTTTTGTCAGACAACAAACAAGAAGTATGAAATGTCCTAATGCTGAAGCAAATTTGACCTCAAAGGTGTCACTAGGACTTGATATGAAATCCTCGACCAGATCATAGTTCTATATGGATGCACCTTATTCAAAAGAAATTGGATAAGTAAAGGGGTGGCGTGGAGTAAAGGAAATCCAGGAAGAATAATTCAGAAGTATGAAGATATTTGGGTGAAGGCTGATAAAAGGAGAAGCAGAAATAATTTTGTCATCAGAGTATACAACAGACTGACTAGACAGAGGGAATAAATGAGGAGCTAGGGAAAGAGAGATCATAAGCCTAACATGTTGTAGTGATGGGGGACTTCAATTATTCAGTTCTTTGGGAGTTCTCTTTCTGCCCAAAGCAGAGCAACTGATGATTTTTTTGACTTGTCTTAGTGATAATCTCACCCTTCAAAAGGTGGAGGAATCAAAAAGGGATAATTTTATTCTGGACATGATTTGCACTGTCAAAGATGATCTGGTTGATAAAGTGGGAATGATGGGAGCCCTAGGGGAAAGTGATGATTCTTTCCTAGAATTGGTGATAGAAGAGAGGACATCTAGCATAGTGTGACTTGTACCCTAGATTTTGGGAATACAGATTTCAAAAGGTTCAGAGAAAAGATAGGTAAGATTCCATGGACTGTCAGCCCAGAATGGTTGGGAGGTGTTCAAGAATAAAAATTTAAAGAAACAAGAAAAATGAATTTGTCTGAAGAAATGGTTATGAATACAAACCAACTTGTTTTATAAAGAAATATATGGAATGTGGAAAGAAACTCCAGGTGCAAAGGATGAATATAACAACCTGGTACAGTCCTATAAGAATAGTCTCAAGAATGAAAAAGCTCAGAATGAAGGGATGTTAAGAACAACAATAAGCAATGTTAATATCAGGAGAAAAGGGAGAATCAAAGAAGAGATAGGACTTTTGTTTGGGATGGATGGAATCACAGTAACTGAAAACAGAGGGAAGGCAGAGCTACTTGATTGCTATTTAGCTTTTGTTTTCCCTGCCAAGAGAATGCCTTTTACATTGGAAATGACAACAAAAATGACTCTAACAGGTAGAGAACACCCAGCTAGCCTTGATGAAGTCAAATTATCTGGCTCAGATGAAATACTGAAAGAATAAGCAGGTGTGATTGTCAAGACAGCATCAGTGACAATTCAAAAGATCATGGAAAATGATAAAGGGTACCACAAGATATAGGGAAATATTTTTCTGATTTTTAAAAGGGGGAAGAAAACAAAGATTGCAGACTATAGACCAGTGAATTTTGTTCCTGTGAAAATTCTGCATCATATCATTAAAGAGACCGTTAACAAATTCCTGGGAAGTGATTACAAGAACCAGCTTGGCTTCATCAATAACAGGTCATTTCACTTTATGATAGGATTACTCAACCAGTAGATAAGGGAAATATTGAGGATATGGTTTACTTGGATTTTAGAAAAGCCTTTGACACAGTATTTCATGCTATTCTTATGGAGAAGATAGATTAGCTAAGGATAGGACAATGATAAAATTATATTCAGAACTAGCTGTTGGATGTCAGGATTCAAAAAGTAACTATTAATGGTTGAATGCAAACACAGCCAGAGGCCTCCAGTAACACACCCCAGCTAGGGGCAGCTAGGTGGTGCAGTGAATAGAGCACCAGCCCTGGACTCAAGAGGACCTGAGTTTAAATCCGGCTTCAGACACTTGACACTTACTAGCTGTGTGACCTTGGGCAAGTCACTTAACCCCAATTGCCTTGCTTTTCTCCCCTCCAAAAACAAACAAGTAAACAAAAAACCACCCCAGCTATCTGTTCTTGGCTCTGTGCTGTTTAACATATTTATCAATGACTTTAAGAAAAGCACAGATGACACAAAGATGGGAGGGATAGCTAACACCTTGAATGACAGTGACAGTATCCAAAAGGAACCTGATAAGCTAGAGAATTGGATGGAATATAATAAGATGAAACCCAAAAGAAATGAATGTAAAGACTTAACCTTTGGTACAAAAAGTCAATTTCATGAATAAAAACGGAATGGGAAGAATGGTTAGACAATAATTGCTCTGAAAAAAAAGATCCAAGTTTTTCAATATGGAAGTGACCAAGGAGTTTATGAAGGATCTTATTGGCAATTGACATGGGAAGGCTTGACATAAGTGTGGAATGAAAGGAGTGGAAGCTGGATATCTTGTATGATTTGTATGAAATGCATACTGTTATCTGCTGAAAGATGGAATGGCTGACTGATAAAATGCATGTCCATGGCTTCACTAGTTCTGCAATGTATGGTGATATTGCCCAAAAAGATTGTAATATAATCATGAGGCAGTTTCATTTAGGCTCCAGTTTGGGGCTTAACACCACTGACCTACTGACCAGAGGCACTGATATGAAGCAAGTATCTTTGGTTATTAAATCTGATCTTACCAACCAAGAGAATGACAGTCATGGAGTTGGACATGGAAGGTGCTAAGATCATAAGGGTATGTCTATCAACATAGTGACAGAAGAGGACAAGAGGACCCTTTGATAGTCATTTGGTATACCAGTTGATATACTACTGCTCAAACTTCCACATAAAAAGGTTTACCCTCACTATTCCACTTCCTTTCCATCAACCTTGCTCCTCTTACCTCTTCTTGATCCCCCTGACTCCTCTCATTCCTCTTTATGTTTTGTCTTACTCCGTTAGAATTGTAAGCCCCCTGAGAGTAGAGACCTCTTTGTTTTCTTGTATTTGTGTTCCTGAGGCTTAGCACAGTACTTATCACTTAAGAAAAACACTATTCATTGATCTATCTAAACTGATGACAACAATAAGCTCTTGGTCAGCCATTTCCTCCTGTGTTTGCTGCTCTGCATATCTCAAGACCTGCATGACACACCTGTATTCTAGAACCTCCTTTTTTCCTCTAAGGCTTTCATTTCTATCCCTCATTTTCAGGGATGTATTAAAGACCTCTCCAATAACTCTTTTTCCTCTTTGTACTTTCAGAGCCCTATGAAGGGCTAAAATTATCTTAATTTGGTACAAAATAACATTACTTTTTAGACAGCCATATTGAGCTTTTTTCCCCTCCTTTTGCTTCGTAAAATGATTTATTCAAATTTTTTTTTAAAAAGAAAAAAATGACAAAAATATTCATCTCTTATTCACTCTCTCCCATCCCCCTGCTCCTGCATTCAGACACCTGGGTGAAATAAGTCGGGGAAAAACCTCAGAGGGGATGAGCTACACTGAGAAGCACCTTCTTGATGGAGGTGTTATAGAATGTCTCAATTTTTCAAAGGTTCCTTTTGTCTTCTTTGTAGGCAATAGTGTTATCACTCTCACTTTCCCCTCCCCCCACCAAAAAAAGGCATGTAGAGAGAATGGTTACCTTCTGCCCCTGAGAAGAAGGGGGAAAGGATAAGCCCAAAGATGAAGAAGTCATATATCATCATCATCATCAACGATTATTGTTATTAGCTAGCATTTGTATAGTACTTTAAGGTTTGCAAAGCACCTTATAAATATTATCTCGTTTCATTTTCACAACTTCTCTAGGAAGTATGAGCTATTATTATCCATGTTGTATAGATGAGGAAACTGAAGCAGGCAGAGGTTAAAATGACTTGCACAGCTAGTAAGTATTTGAGGATCTTCCTGACTCCAAGTCCAGGGCTCTGTCCACTTTACCACCTAGCTGTCCAATATGACACATGTTATATATAACTTCCCGAACTAGGAATATTGCAAGACAGCAGGTGTGGTCAGTGGCACTGACCACAAACCAGACCTTTTCCTACAGCAAGGATATAAAAACAAAGGGAAGCTGGTTTTTAGTCACAGTTTTAAGAAATCTAATTATTGATAACTGTCCACCTTACCTCATAACAACTTCAGTTTATATTCTAAACTGATGTGATCCTTCACTTCCAAGGATAACATCTCTGCTCCTACCAGTATTTTCTGGCTGAAGTGTTTTTTTTTAGGCTCTTTCAACTTTTTCATTGTGAATGATTTGCATTAGTTAAACTTCCGAGGAAACAGGATAATCTATGTTGACGTCTTTTCTTTTATCTATTTCCCACTTTTTCAATATCAGTCGTTTCTTTAAATAGGTCATGTTGGAGAGTTGTTTGAATTGCATGTCATATCATCTTCCCATTTTTATTCTTCTAATTCAGTATTGATTTTTATCTTTGTTCTAACAAGTAAATGGTCTGACTTGCACATAGAGATGATTCTGGCATGATTCCGGCATTGTTAGAGAATTATTTTCTTCCTGTTAAAATTAATTTCATTTTTGGTCATATTTGGTGCTCTCCATGTCATCTTGAAGATAGCATTTATGATAGATAGGCATGAGGCTTCTGAAAAGCTATTAGCTAAAGGCTATTAGTTTTTCTTTTCTTATTTCTGAGTCATATTTTTCACTGCCCTCCCCCATATGCATGTTTTCATTGAAGTCACCAAGTCATAAAATATATGGTAATGTAATTCAGAAGGTCTTACTGAGAGCTTTGTAGAATATTTCTATCTCTTCATTGTCTGCTATAAATGTTTCTGCACAAGCTGTACCTATCTTCATAGCTGCCTTTTATAAATACTTATCATATGTACTGAAATAGATGACCTTTATTTATATGATTAAAAACTTCACCATCTCTGTTTTCCTCTCTAATTTAACTAATTTTATTTTGTCTTCTGGTTTCATTCATAGTGAAAATGTCAATATTAATATGATTGCATTCCTCCATTAGCATTGGTCATAGAATAAGCATCTCAACATTTATAGCATCAACAATTAAATTACTTCTTATACATCAATTAGTTAGCAAGTATTTAGCATTTACTCTGTACCGGGAGAGCTGGCCTGGGAGGCAGGAAGACTTGGGTTTGTGTCTCTCTTCTGACTTTTACTGGGTGTGTGATCCTGAGCAAATCCTATAATCTATCATTCCCCAACCAACTCTCTAACACCATCAGTTGCAGCAACTGCGGAGGTGGAAGGAGTTTCCTTATACAGAAATTTGTCATCACAATGAAATCATAGGTTCAGTCTCTATCCCTATGTACCAGTTCTGAAAACTGAGTGATTCTTGACAAATCCTGACTCCATTTCTGCTGCTCTATCACTATTACTACAGAAGTGGGAGGGAGCCACAGAGAAATAAATAAGGATCATTTTGTATTTTCTTTGTCTTAATGAAGTTTTATGTATGCCTCATCATGATCTGCAGGTAACTCTGGTTTCTCAAATGGTATGCCAACACAATGCAAGCCTTGCTATTGGGAAGGCTTCATTTATTGCGCTCGCAATTGACCAAGTCTACCTTCTGAGGATTCGTCTGCATAAATACGGAGAAGGTCATCAAGAATCTGTACCACTAGGTGAGGAATTCTTTGACTATGGCAATCCGTGAGAGAGGAAAAAAAACATATATTTGATTAAAAACAGAATTATAGAATCCCCATTGGAAGACAATAGATGTCAACGAGCACTCTGTCCCCACCGTTTCTTGATATTTTTAATGGAGATTATTTCCATCTCCATTCTTCATCAGTTGTTAGGATACCTTGGACCCTTACCATCATTTATAATTACTTGAACTATGAAATGGCTTTTTCCAACTGACCCCTGTCTCTTGTCCTGTTTCATGCTTCCCAAACAAGTTTTTAAGCCTTCATCACAACTTCAGGTCCTCTCCTGGGTTTGTTCCTAACTCTCCAGATTTATCCTTCATGTCTCAGCAAGTTTTTCACCCTGGAAAATCCCTCTGTCCTTCAGACTCCCCAGTCTGATTGATGAGTTTTTCTTGAATCTCCATTTTGTGGAAGTGCACAAACCAGCCATGTTCCTCCCTCTTTCCCTCTTCTCATTGCTCCCCTCCTTACTCTCCACACTTCTCCTCCATATCCGAGCAGCCTTCTTCCCCTGAAAGATGCCTCTTCCACTATGGCCTCCTTCCCCTGGAAGATCCTACTTGAAAGCCAGAGCTTCCAAAGAGAAAGGTATATTAGAGAAGGGGAGAGCTTGTTAAAATGATATCTAAGAATGGGATTTGATTTTTTGATAACAGTTTAATATTAGGGGAGTGAAAAACTGTTGTTGAAGAATATAGTACATCTAATATCGGCTAGTAAAAATGTATTTATTTTCATAAATGAAGGCTTTACTGATGCCCCACTTCATGCAGCTGCTAGTGACCTACCAACCAAGAAAGATTGCCTTGTATTTTATTTTCCATATATTTTGTATTTACTTAAATGTTACATGCTTTCCCTAAATAGAATGTAAGTTCCTCGATGGCAGGGATTTTCATTTTTGCCTTTGTATTAGCAGAGTGTAGAGCACTTAGTGGCTTAATAAATACTGGTTGTTTGTTTGATTCTGTATTCTATTACAAGGAAGTTTTCCAATAATTAGAAAGGGAAAAAATGATAACCAAAAGCCAGTACTGGTTCATTGGAGGCAGATCATAGCAGATTAATTTAATTTCTTTTTTATGGGATTATTAGAAGGTTGAGATCTAGTATGCTTGCATTTGAGTGAGACATTTGACAAAGACCATCATTTATGAACAGGATAGAAAAATGTAGGCTAAATCATAGTACATTTGGGTAGATTCAAGAACTGGTGGAATGACTGGACTTGAAGAGTAGTCATTAACATTTCAATGTTACCTTGGAAGGTTGTATCAAAGAAAATGCTTCAGAGATCTGGACTTGGCCATATGCTTTTAAAAATTAACATAATTGGCTTGAATAAAGACATACACAATTATCAAATTTACAGATGATACAAAATTTGTGAGAGATAGGTAGGATGGTGGATGACAGGAACTAAACAGTGAGAAACAAGAGATAATGATGAGTAGAATCTAAAAAAGCTGATATTTAAAAGCACTATGACTTTTAAAACCAGCAATGAAACCAAAGAGACATGCAAAATATACATGTAATCTTACATAGAATCCTTAGGATTTAACAATGTGTAGAACCTCACAAATCTAGAAATAACAAAATAAAGAAAATGATTTTGTTTGCATTAACAACAAAAATAGATCACATTTATGCAAGCAATGCCTCAAGATTTATGGATTGTTTTACATGTATTATCTCATTTGACCCTCACCACAACCCTGTATGCTATAAGTATTATTTGCCCCTATTTTACAGATGTGACTCAGAGAAAAAGTTACACTTGTAGGAAGTACATGAAGAGGGATTTGAAAAACGGGAATTCGTGCCTATCACTCTATCTATCTAAGATGCCATGTTGCTGCTCTTTTGTTTTGTCACCCCTTCCAGGTCCATATGAAGTTCTACAAATAAGATGAAATGCAATAGAAATAAATGTAGAGCTCTACCTGGGTTTAAGACAACAGTTCCTGTGATAAAGATCTGGGAGATTTGATGCACAGCAAAGTATGTACGAATTAGTAATGTCACATAGTTATATTAATAGAGTCATAGTGTTTAAAGTAAGTATGGTGGTAACCCAAGCTATCTGCATATTCTGTCCTAGTCAGATTGTCTGGAATGTTTGTTTGGTTCTGGGTAACATATTTTAGGAAAACATTAACAAAGCAGAATGTGGTCAGAAAAGAACAACTAAGATGAGAAGGGCTGGGTGGCACAGCGGATAGAGTGCCAGGCCTACAGTTAGAAAGACCTGAGTTCAAATGTGCCCTTCACTTATGTTTGCCTCAGCTGCCTCATCGGTAAAATGGGGATAATAATGGTACCTACCTCCCAGGACTGTTATGAGGACCAAGGGAGATAATAATTGTAAAACACTTACCACAGCCCCTGGCACACAGTAAGTGCTATATAATAAATGTTAACTATTATTTATTGTTAATCATATAATACAAGGATCAGTTAAAGACACGGAGGCTGTTTAATCTGAAAGAAAGAAGACTGAGGAGTGACATAATAGTGTTTTGGAAAAACTATCATATGTAAGAAATATGAATCACATCATCTATTTGATGCTAGATAACAGAACCGGTAATTATAGTTCTGCAACCAGAAATTGCCCAGAAGTAGAAGAAACTTCCTACCAAAGTTGTAGAAGGAAATGGGCTAGGGGCAGGTAGGTGGCGCAGTGAGTAGAGCACTGGCCCTGGAGTCAGGAGGACCTGAGTTCAAATGTGGCCTCAGACACTTGACACATTTACTAGCTGTGTGATCTTGGGCAAGTCACTTAACCCCAATTGCCCTGCCTTCCCCCGTCCAAAAAAAAGAAGGAAATGGGCTCTCCATCCCTGGAGGTCTTCAAGTGAAAGTTGGATAACCACTTTTTGGAGATGTTTTGGAGGGAATTACTTGATTTAAAAATCAATGTCTTTTGAAGTCTTTTCCAGCTTTGAGGTTCTATGGTTCAGGGAGAATCATTCAACTGAGTTATCCTAGGGGAAAAGGGCCAAAGGAGCAAATTAAAGTGGGGGAAGTATATTCCCTAATCTCCCCAACCCCTAACCCCCAAGATAACAGGAATATCCATTGAAATACAAATGGAAAAATTGCTTTATTGTTATTTTTTAGCAGCTTAGAAAGCTTTTTAGGTCATGAATCCCAAGGCTATGGTACTTACTACCATTACCTGATAGCTGGAGTGTACATTGCTAATCAGGCCTCAGTGCAATTCTCAGACATAACAGATCACTTGCCAATTCATGTCATAGAGAATTGTGCTCTGTATGGTTTTGTGAGGAATGGTATGTCCTTCCTCTGCTGCCCAATGTCTCTTCCTTAGATTTTTCTTCTGTTTCCTGTCTCACATTGGCGGACATGCAAATAGGCTGTGAGATTTTTAAAATATTTCCTAAATAACTGATGGAGGCACAAAAGGGTTTGTTGTTGTTGTTGGTCACTGTTTTGTTTTTTTTGTTTCATCTGTGCTTTCTAATCCCATATGACTTTTCTAGGCCCATGTTAGAGCCATTAGCCTCCAGCACCTATGTATAATGATGTCATACATTCTTTCATAGTGGGCAAAACTACAGGTACAATGTTCTAGCCCAAAATGAATATGCAAAAATATTTATGAAAAACTACAAGAACATTCATTTGAATAAATAATTGTTAACTTTTGGGGAAAAATCGGGAAAAAAGGGCAAAAATGAGAAGGTAGATATTGAATCTTGGTTTTTGTTCTTTGTTTTTCAAAGAGGACCAATGACATCATGGGGTGATGTCTTGACTTGCTTGTGAGTTGGATTCAAATGAGGCAGAGCTATGCAAAGTCATCAGCCTCACTTTCTCTGAGTCAATAAAGTCCAGCATGGCAGGACAAAAGTCAAGACTACTGGTGATGACCCAGAATGCAGTGGATGACCTTGGAGTTTGATGTCTGACCAAGCTCTAGCCATTAGGACAAATTGTACTCATCTGCCCATTTCACTGGGGGAAGTCTTCACATGTTTGGGGTAGGCATCCCTCTAACTCACTGACACATTTGAGGCCTGCAGGTTATCCTCACTCTGGTTTAGCCCATCTGCCGAGATGGTTTTACCTGGGTGTGGCCACTGCTCCTGCTACAGCTTCTTGGAGCTATAGCGGAGAGTTGGGTGAAGGTGGACACCAAAGGTGGATGAGCAGCCCTGAAAAGGGCTCAGCAGCCCTCCTACCAGACGTGCTAGTCCTCTCTGAACACCCCATACACTCCAGATATTAAATAATATCTTATCTAATCATTCCTAGGTCTGATGACCCAGTTTGCACATTTGGCCTCTCCCATTTTTTTTTCTTTTAAATTTTCCTAATGGGTTTGTTAGGAAGGTCATTCTCTGACACATTCTATTAATTCATGGGACCATAGATTTAGAAGTGTAATGAACCTCAGAGATCACCTACTATAGCCTTCTTAGGCTATAAATGAAGAAACCATGAATATTAAATGACTTGGCCAAAGTCATAGGGCATTAAATGGTTGAGCTGGGATTTGAACCCAGGTTTTTTTTTTACTCCTAATTCAGTTCCTTTTCTGCTAATACCACATTACTTCTCATTTAACTTAAAAATACTGCAACTTCCTTGCCCACTTCTGCATCCAAAACCATGTGGTTATTTGCAATGATTTCTTTCCTAAGGCAAGGACATTGTTTTGAATTGTGCCAGAGCACAGCTTCTAGCTTCTAGCACTATTTGCTTAGGGATGTCTTTCAGGTCCAGAAGAAGAAACGTACTAGAGACATATGGGGCCTTTCTACTTTGCAGCATTCCCTTATTCTTGCCCTGTCATGAATGGTACAGCTCCTGCAGAGCTCAGTGTGATCTTAGCTGTAATAGAACCACCTATATTATAAACACTTGGGCACACTCTTTTTGTTTACTCAGACAACATGGATATCCAACAAACTCTGTGAGGTATTGCCAAATGCACGTAAGAAATCGAAGTTGGGAAGACTAAATGGTTCTAATTAAATTTAGAAAGGAGAAACACATTTTAAGGGTTACCCAGTTTTAAAGGCACTCAATGATCCATTGTCAATATATTGCAACAAAGGGGAAGGTTAAAAAAAACATAGAAAAGATTGCAAATAACAAAATTAACAAAAAAGTAACTGATGAGAAAGTAGTAACTGCTGACCCATATGCTTGCCATCTCATTTCCAGAAAATCTTTATGAGAATTATTTCTGCATAAATTGAGGATATCCTTGATTTAAAAATAAATAAATGAAGCTGACCTTTTAAGATTATTTCTATAGCTAATCACATACCACATAATTGACTGGCCGAGGTGGATGTAGATAACAAACTCTCACTGTCTATTGTTCATTGATTAAAACAAAACAGAACAAAACAAAATAATTATTTGACTCTCTAACTCTCATGCCAGAGGTTCTTACAACAAGAAGGTCCTTGTTCTTTTTATAGGATTTTTTGCTTTTTTGGCTCATAGCCTCATCTGGAAAATCAATAACTGACATCATGCAGTATGCTGATACCCTGGGAAACACACATTTCCCAAAAAGTAGAGGAGAAAAGTTATATTTAAAGACAAGAGAACATTTAAAAAAATAGAACGTCAGATTTGGAGTCGGATAACTTGAGTTCAAATTGTAGTTCTGTGGGTTTCCAACTTTATAACATCGGACAAATCATATAACCTCCATGAGACTCAGTTTTTTTCACCTGTAAAACAAAGTATCCAACTAGATGACCCTCAAAGTTCCTTTAAGCTTTAGTGTGAATCCTCTCATAACAGACCCTATCCTAAAGCTTTATGTAAATTACCAGTCATTGATAATACGAAATAGGCAGGTTATTCACCTTCTGTAACTTATTACTGTTCTCAGTAGCTGTCACTGAGCATTGCTCTTCATCTTAGAGCTGGCCCTCCTAGAATTCCTCTTTTCTTCCACCAGATGGTCTAAGGGAGTTACATTCCAACTGGTCCTCCAGTTCTTCAAAACCCCAAGTAAGCATCACTAGAAGTTGGTCTCTGACATGGCATCATTCTTTGCACGTCCCAAAATGTGACAAGGGCCACTCTCCAGTATAGCTAGCTCCTTCTGCTTTTCTCCATGACTGCCAGCAGGTGATGGCTGGACATAGTTCTCTGTCGTAACCTCTCTTGCAGTTCTGCATCACTCCCCATAGTTATCACTGGCCTTTGCTTTCTATTGTAGCTTTTTTTTTGTGATTCCTTGCTTTTGTTGTTGTTGAGTTGTTTCAGTCAGATCTGACTCTTCATGACCCAATTTGGGGTTTCTTTGGCAAAGGTGCTGGAGGGGTTTGCCATTTCCTTCTCCAGCTCATTTTACAGATGAGGAAACTGAGGCAGAGTTAAGTGACTTGCCTTGAGTCACACAGCTAGTAAGTGTCTGAGGGCAGATTTGAACTTGGGAAGGTGGGTGTTCCTGATTCAAAGCCCAGTGCTCTTTCCTTTGCACCACCTAGCTATGGCTCCCTTGGCTTCCCTCAATCAATCAACTCACATCTATTAAGTTCCAGGCCCTGTACTACCTGTTAGAAGGGGACAGGCAGAGAAGGAAGAGAATAAGCATTTCTTAAGCACCTTCAGTGTGCTAGGTGCTTTGTGAATATTGTCTCATTTGATCCTTACAACAACCCTGAGAGGCAGATACTATGATTATCTCCATTATACATTTGAAGAAACTAAGATAGAGTTAAGTGACTTTCCCAGAGTCACACAACTGGTAAGTGTTTGAGGCTGGATTTGAACTCAGTTCTTCCTGACTCTATCCATTCCATCCCCTGGCTGTTAGAAACACAAAGATAAAAATATTCCCTGTCTTAAAATATCTTACAGTTGATCAGGAGAGTTGACACATACATATATGACTATAACACAGTACATCTATCTATATCTCAATAGACATTTATTAAGCACCTGTTCTAGGCACTGAGCAAAGCTCTGGGGAGACAAAGACAGTCCCTGCCCTCAAGGAACTTACAGTCTAATAGGGTAGACAACATGCAAATAAGTATATACAAAGTGAAGCATATACAGGATAAATAGGAAATAATTAACAGAGGGGAGGCACTGAAATTGATAGGGATTGAAGAAGGCTCTCTGTAGAAAGTGGAGTTTTAGTTGGGACTTAAAGGAAGTCAGGGTGGTCAGGAATTGGTGTGGAGGAAGGAGAGTATCCCAGGCATGTAAGACCACCAGAGAGAATGCCTGGAGCCAAGAGATGGAGTGTCTTGTTTGTGGAAAGCCAGGAGGCTCTAATTTCAGGTAATTTCGGAAGGATGCGGCTAGTAGCTGAAGGGATCTGGAAAGATCACATTGGTAAGTCTTTTTGACTTAACCAAAGTTTTTACCTTTCCTAACCAATATTTCCCTGTTGTTGGGTACAGTCTTCATCACCACAGAAAGAAATTTTCTGAAGTTTCCCCTGTCTGGAATAGGAATCATTTCCCTCTGCCTTGTAGCTCTGGTGATGTGGAACCAGATGAGCGACTTCTCCCTAAGGCTATTCCCCTTTGTTATCTACCAGTCCTGCCAAACTGTGACCTCACAAAAGCTTGTTTGGGGAAGCTCCTGTTACACTCTAGCTTCAAGAGAATCCTTGTCATCAAATCTATTCAGAAATTGTAACTATCAGTCTTCAAGTTAGAGAACAAAAAGAATTTCAGAAGGAAACACAAACGGCAGTTTTATTACTACCATATTAAATTTAATATACACTTGAAAAAACAAACTGTGCAAGTTTACAGTTTCACATACAATCCTCCTTTTTGTTGTTTGTTTATTGAAATGTCATTGATGATTAAGTTCATATTAAAAACAAGAAAATTAAATCTTTATTCTTTCTCCAACACCTAGATAATATATGCAAAGTGCTTTGCAAATCTTAAAGGACTATATAGATGTTATTGTTATTAGGTACCCTCTCTTTGGCCAGATACTTCTGACTTGTTCAGAGCTGATAAAATACCCTAATTTCTCTCTCATGTTAAAGAATCTCTCCTAAGCAGCTGTGTGGGATTATTTAGATTATTCAAAGCTGCCAGTCATCTTGATAGTAATCATTCTTACTTAGGGGTATGGGACAAACTGTGTATTCTCCAAAATGCATTTCTTCAAAGGACACCCTTTGTTTTTGATAGCACAAAGGCCCAACATGCAATTTCATTCCAAAAAATGAAATGCAGCCTTCAAGGTTCTCCTCGAACAATATGTTTCTAAAGCATATGTTGAGATACATATAATTCCATGATAGACATAACCTAGATAGCTTTTTCTTTTAAATTTATTTTTATTGCTATCTTTTGTTTTACATCTGATATATTTCCCACTGTATCCTTCTCTCTTTCTTTTCCCAGAGAGCCATCTCTTATAACTACAACAATAAAATTAAAGGAGGAGGAAGATTCAGCCAAACTGTGATCAACACTTCAAAGAAACCTGATATTATGTTTATTATTTCCACTCCTGTTGACCCTGCCCCAGATTTGGAAAGGAATAGGGGAAGCAACTTCTCTTATCTCTTCTTTGTGGCCAAACTTGGTTTTTATAATTCTGTAGCATTCATTTTGTATTATTTTGTGGCCTTTGTTATTTCCACTTACTTTGTTGTAGTCACTGTATATGTTGTTTTTTTTTTCCGGTTCTACTCACTTTACTTTTCATCAGTTAAGTAATTCTTTCCATGTTGCTCTGTATTATGTCCATAGTTATAGCACAGTAATATTCTATGACATTCAGAAGATAGCTTTCTCAGCGGACCACTGAGTATCAGCATCAAAGAAGGTATCAAACTGGTGTTTTCCAGTGTGACAGAGGATGCCTTGAACAATGACCAAATGGAAAAGAGATCTTTCAATCACTGTCAAGCTTCTCCGGATGTTCCTGTTTGTGGATGACACTTAGTGATGGCATCACACTTCACAACAGTACTGAACCACTCCAAGATCAGCCTAGCGATCTACACAGGGATGAAAAAAAAACAGTTAACAACAAGGTGAATACAGAAAAATTGCCTGTGTAATTATAAACAACCCATTGAATTAGTAACATAAATCATGGGCAAGGAGTTAAAAGAGGTATTCAATATGCTTGACACAGAAATGAATGAATAGGAGAAGAATGTATCAAATCAAATTTAGGAAATTTGGGAGGGTTTTTGATGATCGGCTATTGTAACAACCCACATATTTCACAGAAACATTCTTCTAATCATGCCACATGTGTGTTGGTAAGCAAAATGGCCTTTGTTTTCTTTGAGTAATTCAGTGAGCCTTACTAGGTGCTAAGCCCCAGGCCCAAACCCCTATTAGGTGTGGAACATATGTGGTGTGGATTGGTGACTGGGGTGGGGCCCAAGGTGGGGCTGGCTAAGGGGAGGTGCTAACTCCAGAACCATGCCTTACTAAGTGCTAAGCCCCAGGCACTAACCCCTATTAGGTGTTAACCTAATCTATGTGGATGTGAACCTCCCAGCGTCCTAAGGGGAGGGGCCAACTCAAGAACCAATCACCAGAGCCTGAGCTCTGGTCATTCAGATGACGGTTGATGACGTCTGAAGCCCTATAAGAAGGGAGGACAGAGCCATTTGTGCAGGGCTCTGAGATGGTGTTGATGAGGAGACTCCGGGCAGCTGTAGCCAAGGAGCACTCCAGCTTGTAAACCCAGATGCTGAGACTTTGTTGAACTCTGGTAACTATGTGTTGGGATTTTAATCAGACAAGGTCTGTCAGTTGATGTTTGTAATTGGCTTATATTTTGTTCTGAAGTTCAGGGTGCTGGCTTTTTCCTCTGGACTAAGTGAATGATATTTGTATGCTGAATTAAAGTAAGCTTGTCAACTCCTTCACCTTGCTTTCCATAGTTAAGCAGATCAAAAGAACCTGTGCTGTTGGCAGCTTTCCGGGTGCTGGCTGTGGGTGGATCTTACACCCCCACAGCAGCTGCTAGCCAGATTGTTGAAACAACATGGCAGCAGATAATGGAATACCATGATCTAGATAGAATCGGAATTGTAGATGATGCCAATGGCAGTGGAAAGTCACCCTCAGCTTCTTACAATCACCTCCCTTACCATGTTCAATCCACTGCCATTTTCATGTCAATTCTGTCTCTACAATATATCTTATATCCACTCACTCTTCTCTCCTCCTCTTCCCACTCAGTTCAGACTTCTTGCCTGAACTATTGTTATATCTTCCTATCTGGTCTCCTTCCTTTTATCTAGTCTCTCCCTTCCAAGTCATCCTCTCCCCAGCTGCCAAAGTGGTATTCCTAAAGCACAGGTATGATTGGATCTTGTATGACTGTGCTCAAAAAGCTCCCATGGCTCCCTATTGTTTCTAGGATAAAACACAAGTTCCTCACTGGGTATTTGAAATGTCACAATCTGCTTCCATCCTGCCTTTCTAGGTTTATCACATTTTACTCCCCTACCTGGCAGCCAAATTAGTCTACTTGTTCCTGACTAATAGGCTGTTCCTCATCCTGGAATGCATTTCCAGCGGTGTGGTGGTAAATGTTTAACAACTGTCTCCTCCTGACTTCCACATCAAATGTACTCATAATATGCTTTTATGTTTCATTTGCATTACTAACATTTCTCTATCACTTTAAGACTAGACAATCAACAAAACAATAAATCATGTCCTAGCTTATATGATTTGTCTGTATCTGAGGTGTAAATACTCCCAATGAAAATTTAACAGTCAGCTTTCCAGTGGGTTCAAGCTGACTCACTTATATCAAAGTTCAGCTCAAGCACCACTTTTAACAAGAGTTCTTTCCTGATTCTCCACGCCCACCCCAAGCTGCTAGTGTCCCCCTCTTCCAAATATTTTTAACATATTTAGCACTTAACACAATGCCTGGCACATAGTGTTCACTTAATAAATGCAATAAATTGGTAATATTTTGCATGTGATTTTTAAAAATTGTGTACATGTTATTTCTCCTAACAGCATAAGAGCTTCTTGAGGGCAGGTGCTATACACAGAAATAAAGATAAAGCATTTATTAAGTACTTAGTATATTTCAGGTAATGCGCTAGGCACTGGGAATACAAGTTGTTGTTGTTTGTCCTTCATTCTCAAAGAGGACCGTGACATCAGGGAGGTGATGCCATGACGTGGGTGACATGACATGTCATAAAGTGAATTGGATTTAAGTGAGGGAGGGCTGTGCAAAGTCACCAGCCTCACCTTCTCCTCAAAAGCCATCTGGGTCCAGTGGCAAGAGGTAGATCAGGAGAGAATACAAAATACAAAGAAAATGAAAAATAGTCCCTGCCTTCGAGGAGCTTACAATCTAATGGAAGGGGCAGAGGAGGGAGAAGGAACCACATACAAAAGGGAACTGGATAGGAGGTGGGGTAAGGTGGGAAAGTGGCCCATGGAGTAAGAGGCTGAGTGGGATTAGAAGTGAAATCAGCAACAAATTGAGAGAATATCCACAACACTGCAATCATGAAGCCATCAGTAAAGAATCATAGCAAGATTTAAAGGATGCTTGTCTGTTAGATCAGAAAACTGCCTTCAAAACAGAACACAAAGGATTAGGATAAGCAGATATTTCTCTGGATGAAGCAAGATTCCTCAAAGAGCACCCCTAGGCCTGGTACTATTAAACATCTTTATAAATTATCCAGAAGATGGAGCTCAGGGTGAATCTCCATGTTTGTAGATGACGACAAACTTTTTTTGTCACAAAAACTAAGCAGGAATAGAATATAGGAATATTTTATGAATTTGAATAGGTAGCATTTCTAGACAGAAGTGCAAAGTGGTGCATTTAGGGATACTAGTTATAGGTATACACAAAAAGCTCTTAACTATTGGTTATAATTAAATAAAAGGACCTCAACTTCCTGGTTTGGCTTTTTGTCCTCAAAGAATACTATATTCTTTAGTATGACCCAGGAGGTATTAAAACACATGATATTTTGTGTGTGTGTGTGTGTGTGTGTGTGTGTGTGTGTGACTAACAGTCTCTAAGACTATAAAAAAGGTGGAGTAGAGGCAGAGCTGCATTAGTAGACACTTAGTTGCCTGGGGCCACTGGGAAATGACGTGATCTGCTCAAGATCACCTGGACAGTATGTTTCAGAGGCAGGATTTGAACCCAGGCCATCCTTCTACGCACTATTTTATGTTGCCTCTTAACATTGTTTTCCCATTATATAAAGCCATGTTGTGATTGTGTCTAGCTCATGCACCTCAAAAAAGCTATGATAGAGATGGCCCCTTCAGAGGCAACTAGAGAGTAAATAGGGATGAAGGAGTTGCCTTAACAGGATACACTAAAAAGATAAAGGAATTTTTGGTTTACTTTGATATGAAATACAATCAAAATGTGGAAAACTAAGAATAGCACCACTGAATTGAGCATGGACTTATTCATCACATCTTGAAATACCAAGAAATAAAATGAGACTTGTAAACATGGGTGAAATAAATTTATAACAAATACAAAGAAGCCCTAGGTGTTACAGTGGATAGAGTGCTGGGCCTGGAGCCTGGAAGACCTGAATTCAAATTTGGTCTCAGACACTTACTAGTGCTGTGACCCTGGGCAAGTCACTTAACCTGTTTGCCTCAGTTTCCTCATCTGTAAAATTATCTGGAGAAGGAAATGGCAAACTGCTCCAGTATCTTTGCCAAGAAAACCCCAAATGGGGTGATGAAGAGTTGGACGTGACTGAACGACAACAAACTTCTTGCAACAGGTAACACACTTGTGGAATTCATGTCTATAACAGTTGGTGCAGTCAGGAACCATAGATGGATTCTAAAAGGTTTTTACTTTGCAAATGGTAGATGCCTGACAGATGCAATTCATTTCAATTCATTTAATGAATTTGCCAATTTAATAAATGACAAAACCTTCTAAGAAAGTTGAACTAATGTAAGAGACTGAGGCCAGTGAAGAACTTGAGTTGGGAGTTCTGAGTTCACAGGCTAAAGCTGATGAGAGGCTTGTTCTGAGTCTTGCACCAATATGGCGAGCACCTGGAAGGAGGGAGCCACCAGGATATCTAAGGAGGGGCAAACTGACACAGGTCAGGAACAGAGCAGCTCAAAACTTCTGTGCCAATCAGTATTGATCAGGCCCTTGAGTGGCTGTTGCATTTCCAGAATGGGAGAGATAGTGAGACCCAATGGAAGAAAGGAAGACAAAAAAGAGAAGGAAGTAAAAGGGGGGAAGGGAAGGAAGTTGAACTATAATGCTGATCTTCCACCTTAGCACCACTGTTGGCAATAGAATGTTGGATTGGTTAGACCATGAATAACACCCAGTGTAGAGACTTTTATCTTCATCTGTAGACTTTGCAAACAGAATACCAAATGATTGAAAACAACATAAGGTTTATAACTGTTAAGCAGTCATTTTGGTATCTTTCTTCTGGTAGATTTTAGAAGTAAAGATCCTTGAGGGTAAACATAGTGGCTTATATTTCTTTGCAACTTGCCAATGCCAAGTCTTGCATGTAGTAGGTATTCGTTATGTTTGTTTTGGTTAAGAATCAGGTGAAATAGATTGCCCATAGACTTTGATATCTTATGACATTCTTTTACACCTGTTAACAACATCTGGTTAGAGAAGCTGAGGGATCTAAAAACCAACTTAGGCCAATATCAAAGAATGAATAGGCTTTCTCCTAATCAGGTAAATATTATTGCCATAAGTGAAACATGATTGAGGCAGTTTATCAGACAGAAATTTTAACTACATTCAGAAAATGTCAGGTTTTTAACATAAGCAGCTAATTAGGAATCATCTTGAAGCTCAGTGAGAGGTCCCAGGGCAGTAACCAAATCAAATATCACCAGCTGTTGAGGGAAATTAAAGGCAGAATGCATTGATTCACTAGGGGAGTATAAGGCATTAAGCATTCCAAAGGTACAGGGTCAGGGAGGGGGCCAGAATCTGGGGTTAAATTTGAGTTTGAGATTCTTATAGTTAAGGAGATAACTTCCCTTCTGGTCATAGGTGAGGGAGGCTATAGGGAAGGATTATTTTTAATGACTGTGCTGTTGGTAACCATATGAAATTGCATAGGGGAAATGTAAATCTGAGGACATAAGCTCAAATACCAAATCTGCTACTATCTATAAAACTTTGGGCAAGTCATTTAAACTCCATGAGACTCAGTTTCATCATTTGTAACATGAAGAGGTTAGACCATATGATCTCAGAGGTCCTTTCTACCTCTAAATCCTATAGCGATTGATCAAACCCAGTGTACTCTGTGTTGAGAGATACTAAGACAGGTGTCAGTCAATAACTGAGACCCTTCTATGTGCTGGGTATGGTGCCGAGCACTAGGGATACAGGCAAAAGGCAGTTCCTGCCCTCAAGGAGCTCATAGTCTAATGGGGAAGACAATAAGCAAAGAAATACACATAAATAAGCTATAAGAAAAATAGGAAAGAATGAAGAGGAAAACACTAGAACTAAGAAGGATTGGAAAATAATTCCTGTAGAATATACGATTTCAGTTGGACTTGAAGGAAGCCAGGAGGAACAGTCAGGATGGTCATCATTCTAGGCATGAGAGACAGCCAGAGAAAATGCTTGGACCCAAGAGATGGATTTGATTGAGGTGTCTGAATTCAATTAAGATTAGGGTACAAAGGCCTGTAGGAAGAGCCCTGCTAAAGGTGGGGGGAGTAATAGCCCCCCTAGGTGTTGTCCTATGAGGTTATGATTCCCCCATTCCAAATGCTATACTTCATCTGTTGCAGGGAGTAAATTAGGGGAAGCATGATGGGCATGAGGTTTTGCCTACTCACACACCCTTAATGTTACTGCTATTTAGGCTGCCATCTTGGTAGCAATAGCAGGAAGATTTTAGAGAGGCAATATGGCATAGTGTAAACAGGGTTGGTCTTGGGATAAAGAAACCTGAGTTCAAATACCACCTCTGACATTTCCTAACTTTGTAACAGTGAGCAAGTCACAGCTTTCAGTCTTAAAATGGGGGTAATAGTACCTCTAGGACTTATTTTATAAGGCTCAATTAAGACTGTTTGCAAAATATTTTGTGAACCTCAAAATACGGTATGTATCATTTATAAAGAGACAGTGTGGGTATAAAAATAATAATAACTTTGTCATCAGGAAAACCTGAGTTCAAGTTTTGGCACTGACACATATTGGCTATGCAATTGTGGGAAAGTCGTTTAATTTCTTAATCCTCCAAGAAACTCTCAAAGACTAAGATTGCAGAGCAATCATTGCTTTGCATTGGTAGTGAGAATTTCTCATGGTGAAGTGGTATTTAAGTTGGGGTTTAGAAGATGCATAGGAATTCAGTAGTTAAAGAGATAGAAAGGGCATTCTCCAGGTATATTAATCTATCAAAAACATTTGATAATTCACCTACTGATTGCCAGGTGCTGGGGATACAAAAACCAAAATGTAGCCATCCCTGACCACAAGGAGTTTGCAGTCTATGAGGGATGCGGGGTCAGGGAGAGTATTATACATATAAGTGAATACAAAAAATGTACAAAGTAAATAAAATATAATTTTACAGTGATGACAATAATGAACTGGGGATAGGGGAATCAGGAACAACCTAATGTAGATAATGGTTCTTGAGCTGAACATCGAAGGAAAGGAATTCTAAGAAGCAGAGATGCATTCCAAGTCTAGACTGTGCAAAGTCATAAAGATGATAGGTGGACTATCATGTAGGAGGAATATCAAGAAGGTTAGTTTGGCTGGAATGTAAAATGAAAGGAAAGAATATGTGATAAGGCTGAATTCAAATTGTGAAAGGATTTAAATGCTAGATGGAAAAGCTCACGTATTATCCTAGAGGTAATACAAAGCCCCTGGGCATTGGTCAGAACCGTGCTCTAAGGATGACCACTTTGGAGGCTGCGTGAAGGATGGATTGGAAAGGGGAGAAACTGGAGACAGGGAAATCAATTAACTATTGTGATAGACCAGGTAAGAGGTGGTAAGAGCATGATCTAGATTGTTGGCTTTTGAGTAGAAAGAAATGAAAAGGTATGAGAGATGCTGTGGAGATAGAATTGACAATTGTTGTTAGTCCTTCTTTCTCAAAGAAAACCAATGACATCACGAGTATGATGTCTTGATTGGTGAATGGATTGGATTTAAGTGAGGCAGGACCGTATAAAGTCATCAGCCTCATTCTCTCCTCCAGTCATCTGAGTCCAGTGGCAAGGCATAAGTCAAGACAACTGGTGATGGCCCAGCAGAATTGACAATACTTGGAAACTAAGTGGGTATATGGGCTGAAGGAAAATGGGGCATCAAGGGTGATATAGTTGTAAACCTAGGTGACCAGAAGGGTCAGAGAGAAGTAGGAGGGTAAAGTATGTATTTAGAGATTGGAAAGAGCATCAGTTTGGGTGGAAAATAGAGTATGAATGGGGAATAATAGGAAATAAATATGGAAAGGTAGATTGCAAAGTATACAGGGCCTTGAATGTCCACCAAAGGAGTCTGTAAGCAGTAGAGAGCCATTGAAGATTTTTAGAGGAGTGGAGACAACATCTATGTGTAAGAAATGATCAAAATAACAGCTAACACTTATGTTGCTCTTTAAAGTTTGCAAATGTTATCTCCTGAGTCTCATAACAAGCCTGTGAAATAGGATCTAAAGGAAGAATATTCTAGCAACAGTATGAGAGAGGAAAGAGAGTAGGGGTTGGGGACTGGACCTGTGATTTCACTGGTACAGTAAAGTCATGCGAAAGCACCTTCCCTGCAATTTACAATCTCAGAGAATTGCCTAGACCACTGAGAGATTAAATGACTTGCCCAGAGTCATATGGCTAATATATATGTCAGAGATGGGAACCCAGAACTTTCAGCTTCCAAGGCAAATCTTTATTCATTATGCCAGAGTGCCTCTCATCGGATGGGAGTAGATCTTGACAAAACTAGCTAGGGGGTTCCTGAAGCTATCTTGGTGGGTTGGTCATGAGGTATTACTGTGGTGGCTGTGGAAATAGAAAAGAGACATATGTGAATATGTGTGGGTAGCACATACAGCACTTGGTAACTGTTTGGATGTGAGAAATGAGGGAGAAGGACCAATAAGATAAATAATACCATTGTAAGTAAGACAGACTGGATAATCAGTGGACAAAAATAGTGAAGGCAGAAGATGGCAAGAGTTCATAGGGAAGAAGAAGAAGCTTAGTTTTAGATATGCTGAATTTTTGAGGTAGAGTAGTTAGAGATGGACCTGTGGGCAGGAAGAGATGTGGGTCCAGAGATCAGAACCAAAGTCATTGGGACTTGGGAATCATCTCCATCGAGATGGGAGTTGAAGTCACGGGAGTGCACAATATGAGCATGGAAACTTGTTTAAAGAGAGAAGAGAAGGGACATTAAGGACAGATTCTCAGGAAACATTCATGTTATAAAGTAAGAAAAAGGATGAGAAGCCCCTACAGGAGATGAGGAGAGAGGTTAGAGGACAAAGTAGAGAATGTGGTATCTACAAAACCGTGACATGAAAGCCTAAAAGCAGAGGGATCATGAAAAAGGAGGAGTGAAGAAAAGACATGTGATGTGACCATTATGCAGTCATTCACCTTTGAGGAAGCAATTTCATTTGAGTGGTGGTAGGGGCTGTGAAGCCAGATACAAGGTGTTGAAGTGACAGTGGGTAGTAAGGCAGTGTATCAGGTGTAAACATTTTTTCCCCAAGAAATTTAAGAGGAGTAAAGAGAGGTAGAACAGTAGATGGGTAGGCAAGAAAGCTTGCAAAAGCTTTTTTTTAAATAAAAGGCCTAAATAGACATGAATATGTTTTAGGGAAGGAGATAGTGGAGAAAGAGAAGGAAGCTGCTTAAGAGTGAGGGGATGATTTTTGGAGCAAGGCATGAAGAAAGGGGATCAAGGGCACAGATGAAGGGAAATAACCTTAGTGAGGAGTCGGAATATCTCCTTCTTCCCTAGAAGGAAAAAAGAAGATGATGTTGAAATTTGAGTAATGGGAGGGGGCTGAGGGAGCTCACATCAGATGGCTTCAATATTCTCAGGGAAGTAGGAATCTAGGTCATTTGCTGTAAGCAAGGAGGTGGGTGTGACAGGGGGAGAAAAAAGAAGTTTGGAACTAGTGCTATGGGAAATGGGGCAGAGACAAAATAAGGGTAGACATTGGTAGTTTAGTAAAAGCAAGGGCAAAGCTGTTTATACAACATAAATTAGTAATGTAATAGTAATAGTAAATACGTAATAAATCAGCCAACTTCCATGATAGCAGCCCTAAAGCAAGAGTGGAAAAAATCAGATTGTGGGAGTTGCTAAAAGATGAACATGTACAGGTTAGGAATATTAGAAGATTAGGGATCTCAGAAAATAGCATCAGAAACATCAGAGTGGCAGGCAATATGGGAAGGCTGGGTATGGCGGTATATGGATCCAGTGTGAGTGAGATGGATTAGAAGAATGTAGGAGGGGTTAGGGGATCACCAGAACACAAGCTAAGGACAAAGATTAGCTTTAGTATTGAGTGGAAAAATGAGGTAGATGAAAGGATTGTGGCCAAAAAGTAGAATTTCAACATTTTGGTTATCGAAAGTGGTTCAGCTCCAAGAGAAGTTATGTGTGCTATGTGGTTATGCTAATGGGTGGCTGAATTGGGGTGTTAGGCAGGCAACAAAATACAGGGGAAGGAACAGTGAGCTTGGAATCAGAGGAATTGAGTTCAAATCCTGCTTTTGAGTCTTACTACCTGTGTGTCTTTGGGAAAATCATATGCCCTCTCTAATCCTGAATTTCCTCATCTGTAAAATGAAGAAGGACAGGGTTTGATGGCCTCTGAGGTCTCTTCTAGCTCTAGATCCATGAGACCTGTTTTAAAAAAGGTCTTTGAAATTCAGGAAGCTAAAGAATTGAGAATTATTAGAGAGATGGCATGGCGTAGTAGAGTGTTGGGGCCAGAATCAGGAAGAACCGGGTTCAAGGTCTCTGACACTTACTAATGGTGTGCCTCTGAACAAGTTACTGCATCTCTGCTTCCACGTGAGTAAAATGGGTATAATAACACCTATAGTTTCTACTTCACTACTTTGTTGTGAGAATTAAATGAGATAATGTATGTAAGGTGATTTGCAAACTTCAAAGACATATATATGTACCCATATATATCAATTATTAATGTTATTCAAATGATTACTAGTATGGTTATTGAGATCTCTAAGGAAGATAGAAGGGTGTAGGGAGGTTAGGAAGGCCATGAGACTAAAGGTAGCTACCTTCAGTCACTGAGGAAATTGGAAAGGTGACCTAGTAGTCAGTTGAGGGTCATGACAAGTATGGGAGGTGATAAATATTGAAGCATGGAATTCAAAAAATGAGAAGTCGTTGAAGAATAATGGTAGAGGAATAGTTCAGAAGAGTGGTTATCAAACTTTTTGGTCTCAGAACAGCTTTACACTCTTAAAAATTATTGAGGACCTTTCAAAGAGCTTTTGGTTATGTGGGTTATGTCGATTGATATTTACCATATTAGAAATTAAAAGTCTTATTATTATGAAAATAGTTTTGACCTTGTGGACCCCTTAAAAGCATCTTGGGGATCTTCAGGGGTGCCTGGTTTATACTCTGAGAATTGACAGTCTAAAAACTTTAGTAGAGAGAAAGGCAGCTAGGTGGCTCAGTGGATAGAGCACTGGCCCTGGAGTCAGGAGGATCTGAGTTCAGATCCAGCTTTAGACACTTACTAGCTGTGTGACCCTGGGTAAGTTGTGTGTGTGTGTGTGTGTGTGTGTGTGTGTGAGAGAGAGAGAGAGAGAGAGAGAGAGAGAGAGAGAGAGAGAGAAAATGACAGAATAAGAATGCCTACCCTTCCTCTTGACCCCATGGGATTTGAGGGAGTCTTGACCTATGTCTTGCCACTGGACTCCAATGATACTGGAGGATAGAGTGAGGCTGATGACTCCACACAGCTCTGTCTCACTTCAATACAATTCACTTGCAGCTCAAGACACCCTCCTAATGTCATAAGTCTTCTTTGAGAACAAAGGCATGAACAACCACAAAATTGGGGGAATGAGAGAAGCCATGGCCTCCAGTGAAGATTTATAAGGGAAGTGACCTCTTAGGGTAGAGCCAAATTTCATTTAATATAAGGGCATGAAAGGGGATATTGGTTAAAATGTTCATGGATGTAGGGGGATTTGTTGATAAAGTGGTGATTTTAGAGGGAATATTGGAATGTGCTATAGGAGGGACAAATTATATCAGAGTAGGGTTGGGGGGGGGCTGGTGTACAGATTAGAAGTAAAGAGGCATTCAGAGTAGTCTGCTCTCTATCTGCTGAAATGGGAAAGAACACCAGATTTGTCGTTAGTTAGAAACCATAAGGTCAAATCTCAGCTTTGGTACTTACTACATGAGTGATCTTGGGCAAATAACTTAAATTCTTTGGGTTTCCTCATTGGAATGATGAAGAGGATTAGATTAGATGACCTCTGAGGTCCCTCCCAACTCTGAAACCATGAAGCTGAAGGCAGAATAATTGAGTGACTGGGATTGAGGAGTCCGTACAACAACAACATGTAGATGAGTGTCGCATGCTCTGTAGACAAGCTTTAACCAATGGAGGGCCCCAGAATTTGAAAGAGAACTCACTTTGAGCTTTCGTGTTTTTGCATCGCCTCTGAAATCTTGTTTCCAGGTATGCCGCTGCTAGTTTCCCTTAATTGTGGGAATGAGTCTTCTGGTTGGAAACAGTGCTATTTTAACTTGAGTAATTTGCATCGATTTCCTTTTACATCAATACCACCATTCCCCCAGGAGGTCAGATATCCAGCAGCTTCATGTACCCAGAACAATGGCGAGCCTTAAAGTTGGTTATTATTGTTGTTTTCCTTAACAGCACCTCGGGTAGCAAAGCAACAGTCCCTGAGCAACCAATAGAAATGAAAAGAGCTGAGAGGATGTGAGAATTCATTCCCACTACACTGTGATTGGCCAGTCAATAGACCATTAGGAAAAGAATACTTTCATTTCTTTCATTTGCTGGGCTATGGCTATTAAAGAGTTAGCTGTTCAGTGTGAAAAGGTAGGAAAATCAACAGGATAAGGAGACAAGAAAGAAAGAGGAAAACAGTGATAAGAAGGAAAAAGCAAATAGCACAGGTAGAAATGACAATGGAGCATTGCAAAGGTAGTGAGTAATAGATGCTCTGTCAATAGAGGAGAAAGCCAGCTACAAAAAGACAAAAAATCCAATAGCTCCATAATCTGAAGGGGGAAGTGGGGCTGGGAGTGAGCAAATATACTGAGCCTCTTAATGGTAGTAGCCCCTAAGGACACATCTGTGTCATGCTAAAGACACATCAGCCTCATGACTGTTCTCCTGTGTGTGTCTGAAGAGAGGAAGTAAAATTGGAGCAGCTGATAGGAATGTAGGGGGAACTTTAATTAAAGAACCCTATCAATCCTATTTACTTTAAGTTTATAGGACATCACTGTGTTTAGACAATACTATGCTGAAACCCTGCCCCCACCCCAAAAGAGCATAGCTCATCAGTCATCCTGTTTCACTGGTAAGCTGAGCCATAATACAATAGTATATTTACAAGCACCATAAGAGGCAGCCTTGATATAATAAATAAAGTGCTAGCCAGTTTTTAAAAAATCTGAATGCTTCCATACTATTTTCATCAATTTGAAAAATTTTCACTGACAGATGAGTTGCTGATATGCATTGGTGAAAAAAATTCATTGCCCATGGAATCATGGGTGCAAAAAATGCAAAGAAAAGAAAGAGTCACTCTATACTACAAATTCCATTTTTTAAAAAAAGATTGGATTAAAGATCTTATTGCTTTCCATTTAAGCTAATTGTAAAGGCAAAAGATTTTACAAGCAAATGTAGCTACTGAAGTGTGTGTACAGGTAACGTTGGCTTTGGTATTTTCAGAGTGGAGACATGACAGAGGATGAGATATACAGTTTATTAGAAAAATTAGTTCCATACTACAGCGGACAAATGATCAAAGGATACAATCAGAAAATTTTCAAAACAGGAAACAGATATTGTTAATAATCATTTGAGAAATACTCCACCTCACTAATAACCACAGAGATGCAAATTAAAACAACTTTGAGGTATTATCTTACACCTGTCACACTAATAAAATTAAGTATAACCTCTGCCTCAACCCTCCCCTTCAAGAATTTCTGGGTTTTCTCATGGAATGGATCCAATCTTGGGGCAGACCCTCAAGAGGGTCAGTTTTTTTTCCCTTTTGCTCTTTGGATTTTTTTTTAAAAAGTTTTTTTCAGTTTTTCTTTTGTTTTTATATTACAAATACTTTCAATTTCCTACCACTCCATGAGAGGTCTCTTGCAGCAAAGTAAAACAATTAAGCAAAACTAAAAAGTTACCTGACCTGAAAGTGCATGCAACATTCCACATCGATAGTACTTCCCTACCTTAAAATATTTTTTAATTAATAGAAATCTATTTGCATTCCCTCACAACCCCATCCCACTTGGGAAAAAAAGAGAAAAGATAAACATTCCTTATAACAAATACTCATGGTGAAGCAAAACAAATTTTCTCATTGGCTGTATTCAGTGTTAGACGTATCTATGTGTTTGTATTCAATTACATATATTTATGTGCATGTATACATACATATACACACATATAAGATATGTATGTATAATTTTGCACCTTAAATCTGGAGTCTGCAACAATTCCAGTGGGCCACCTTTTTTTGTATGCTGGGGACCAAAGAATGGTTTTTACAACATAAAATATGATAAAACTTTATTTACAAATATAAAAATCATTCTTAACTTTCAGGCTGTATTGGTTGGATTTAGCGTGTGGTATGAAGTTTGTCAATCCCTGAGCTAAATGTATCCCCTCTCTGTCAGGAGGTAGATAGGATGTTTAATCATCTTTTCTTTGGAATCATCCTCTTTCCAGTGTTGTTATAGTATAAATTGTTCTCCTGGTTCTCATTTCATTCTTTACCAGTTTATAAAAGTCTCCAAAATTGTCCATTTTTATAATATTATGTTACAGTAAAAATTGTTCTGGATCTACTTACCCCTGCATCCATTCATAATTTCTTGGATGTCTCTTTGAAATCATCTTTGTTTTTCTAATTTCTTACAGTGCAATAGTATTCCATCACATTCATATACCACAACTTATCCAGCCATTCCTCGATTGATGAGTATCTCTTTAGTTTCCATATGCCTTTTTTGCCACTACAAAAAGAATTGCTATAAATCTTTTTCTGCACAAAGGACTCTTTCCTATTCTTTTATCTCTTATGGGCATAGGCTTAGCAGTGATATGGCTAGGTCAGATGGCATACATTATTGTCTATAATTCTATGTTGCTCTCCAGAATGGAAATTGCTTTCCAGAGGATCCATTGACAGGTCCACCGAGTTTATCAATGTGCTTATTTTCCCATAGACCTGCCAACATTTATCTTTTTCTTTTTTTCTTGGTCATCTTTGCCAACTTGGTAGGTTTTAAGTAAAATCTCAGAATTGCTTTTATTTTAATCTTTCTAATTTGTAGTGATTTGGAGCATTTTTCCCCCCAGAACTTGTTTCTTCCCTTGAGAACCTTCTGTTCAAGTCCTTAGATCGTTTATCAATTGGGGAATAGCTTTTTTTCTTATAATTTTGAATCAGTTCCTTTACATATCTCGAAAGAGAAAACTTTATCAGAGAAACTTACTACAAAGATTTTTCCAGTTAATTTTCCCATTTAATTTAGTTTTAGTGGATTTGTTTGTACAAAAACTTTTACATTTTTGTAATCAAAATTATCCATTTTATTATCTACTATCCCTTGTTTGGCTATGAACTTTTATCCTAGCCATAGATCTGATAGGTAATTTTTTCCATGTTTTTCTGATTAATTTTTATTATGTAAACTTTATATCTGTGTAAGCATGAGTGGTAAAGTGGGGGCACGGTTAAGTTTTGCACCCTGGTTGTTGTACTTGGATTCTTGTCATTGGACAGATTTACAAGGACTAAGTGGGAGCGGGGACCTTAGGGACAGTTAAACAGTGGGTGACCTGGTCTCTGATCCTTCTTATTGAGGAGAATTATGATTTAGAAAGTTTGCTAACCTTGCATACCTGGATTAAATAAAGTTTGCTAAACTGATTATTAGGGCAGCTAGGTGGTCCAGTGGATAGAGTGCTGGGCCAGGGTCAGGAAGACTCATCTTCATGAGTTTAAATCTGGACTCAGATACTTACTACTTATGTGACCTTAGGCAAGTATTCAACCTCTTTGCCTCAGTTCCCTCATCTGTAAAATGAGTTGGAGAAGGAAATGGCAACTACTCCAGTATCTTTGCCAAGAAAACCCAAATGGGGTCACAAAGAGTCAGATATGAGTGAAATGACTGAAAAACAGCAGCAACGACAAACTGATTTTCTATCATCAGGAGAGTCTTGCATTCATTACCTAAAACAAACCGACTAAACCAGTTATTGGGTACATAGGAATTTCCTGGTACATAGGTGAGTCAATCAGGGGACAAACATGGAGTCGATTCTGTCAGCTAGGGCCTAACAATAGGACCTATCGTGCAGGTGCTGGATGGTGCTTTCAGTATTGCTATGACTTTAAAGATATAATTTAGAATTCTGTCCAAAGTCAACTGTCCAGAAGAGTACGGAGATAATTGTGGCCTGGCATCATGTTTGTTCCTTTCTTGAAGGTGATGAATTTGTAGGCTTTGGAGAGAGTACTTCCTCCAAACATTTTAGCACATATTCTTACAGCAGTGAGGAATGTGCTTTTCTCACTCATAAACATTCTGAGTCAGACAAAAGAAGGAGTGCAGGCTGACAGGGAGCCAGCTGCCTGTGGTCCTTTGTTAATAAAGCAGAAATCCTGGATAAGGTTTTGAATGGTGCTGACAAGTCAGAGGACATTGATGATAGCAGCAAAGAAAAAAACAGAGATTTTTCTTGAGGATGAGGAAATCACTTGGGAGAAAGTTGATTTGGCCTTTGATTCAATAATTAATTTTGCAGAAAGGCATCCGTGTTATGCTACTCAGGAGGTCATGCAGCTGTACACCCTTCACTTAATCTTCATGAGAAAGATGCAAATGACTAAAAAGCAACTGATGTCAGTGGCTTTTTCAAGAAAGCAGGCTTCCCAAGTGTTCGGGGGTCATTACCCGTGGAGCCCTATGATCCATACCATCTGCTTTGAGAGTTGTTGGCCCAGCGCAGCTGAGTCACAGAATTACAGAATTTGAGCTGAGAACTGAAAGGGGACTTAGATCCCTTCCATTATATATGTGGATAATCTAAAGCCCAGAGAGGTTTCCCCAAGTCGCAAGACTGGTCAGAGACAGAGCTAAAAGCAGAACAGATCCCCAATTTAGTATTCTTCCCCTCTATACTACCCTGTCTCTAATTACTGATGTTTCTGATATCAATCCTGAATCATCAAAAAAAAAGAGGTACAATTATACTTGGCAAACTCTATTTAAGAAGGCAAGGAAATATATAATCATTTTAGAAAAATTTCCCTAAAAACTGTTAAGATTTTTTTTAAAGGAGGAGGTTGTGGTTTTTTGAAAGATTAAAATTCAATCACCTGGAAAATTCACTTATCCAGAAGAACCTTGTTTATGACTTTCATGGGATATTAGAACTGAAAATGGCTTTCAAGATAATCTTATCCTACTCCTTCATTCTACAGATGGGGAGACTGAGGCCCAGACAAATTGACTCGTCCAAAGTCACAGGCCATAAGTACCAGAGCCATATTCAAAGCTAGGCCCTCCAAATCCAACTCCACTAAAATATATTCTCTCTTTTCAGTGAAGCTGGAAGATTAAAGAGTTACTCTGTTTTAGGAAGGATTTAGGTTCTGCTCAGTTCTGTAAGATAAATAAGGTTTCATATTGAAAGGGTTCTTTCTTGACACTTCCATAATGTGCCCATATTCAGAACAAGTCCATGTATCTGGCCGAGGTTAAGCAACCTGTGGCCCACAGGTGTTGAAACTCATTGCTCTAAGATTAAAATACTGACTGCTAGGACCTCTGGAATGACCATGGCTAGTATGCAGCGGCAGGAGAAAGAACAGCATGCAACTTCTAACTTTCTTCTCCTTGGTATAAGGAATACAAATTTACCTTCATATCCCCAGAGAAAGAAATACCAGGTTAGTTGCTAGTTTAGGGGAAAGGGAGGACCCTTGAATCAGTTTTTAGCAGCACTGCTAATTCAAGCCACCAAATCCAACAAAGTAATCTGTTCCGGTTCTCACATTTAAATGATGGAGAATTGCTTTCCTGTGTTCACAGCTTGAATATTTGTATTTTTTCACACGCAATGATGCTGGGAATTGCGCAACAGTGATCTCTATTACTTGCTTTAGTGTGCATCTTAGTCATATCTCCTGAGGAGAGTGGGGAGGAATGCACAAAAATACCTGTTTCAAGTGAAACTGAACATCAGATTTTAATTGAGTCTGACAGCCATTGGTGTTGAACAGTTCTGACCACCAGACACCTTGTTTTCTATGAGCTCTGTGACATAGATTTATACCAAAGAACCTAGATCTGGATGACTAAATGTTTGCCACAAATAGACAGATATATCCATGGCTAATTTGACCCTTCTGTGAACAGAATGTGTATATTTTAGTAGAATTTTCATACCTTGTTACCCATGGTAGTATGCCTTTTGGAAACTGAGTATCTATGAGAATCCACTGATGTCTTCTGGAGAGCAATAATTACGAAGCTGGTAACATGCTCTCATCCTTCACAGACACCTGTCCGTATTCTGAAAGAAACGAAAGCTTAAAAACATTCATTAATGTATTCAGTCTACTAACCTTTATGGAGATGTCTCTAACAGGACAAGCATTCAGTTCTATTTTAAATGGCTTTTAAGAAGGGAATCTTTGTAATAGTAAAGAACTGTTAACAAAGGAGATGTACATCAATTGAGAGATGGCTAAAAATATTGTGATACATCATTGTAATGGAATATTACTATGTTACAAGAGACAGTGCATGTGAAGAATTTGGGGAAGCATGGGAAGATTTATGTAAGTTTATACATAATGAAGTAAATAGAATCAGAAAAACAACATACACAATGACTGTAACAATATAAATGAAAAACAAAAACAATAAACTACAAAACCGAAGGTGATTTGATTGTAATGATCAAACTTGGCCCTGAAGAAGAAATGTAAAAAGGTACTTCCCCCTTCCTTCTTTGAAGATGGGCGTGGATGAGGGGAGATGAGAGTGACTGTGCACATAGGATGTTGAATATACTGCCGGACTCTGTTGATGTGTTGTTTAGCTTTATTCTCTCATTTTATTCTTTGTAACAAAAGGATGAATTTTTTTTTCAATTAAGAAAATAGAGTTCATGGAAATTAGAACTGGAAAGGACTTTGTACGTTACCTAGAGATCATCTGGACAGTAGCAGAGAGGCAAGAGGCACTGGATTTGGAATCAGAAGACTTGGGTTTGAATCCTGATTCTGATACTTGCTTACCTCTATGATATTTGACATGTGCCTGTACCTTTCTGGGTCTCAGTTGACTAATTTGTAAACTGAAGCAGTTGGACTAGATGAGTCCCCTTCCTGCATTACATTCTATAAATATTCTCATTTTACAAATGTAGAAACTGTGAGGTTGAGAGCAGGGGAATGCCTTAAGCTCTCACGACTTGTTTCCGGAAGTTCCTCCCTGCTACCTCTCAATGTTTTTTTCAAGCTATACCATGTTGCCTAGAAACCTCAATTATATAACAAATACCAATTCTTAGAACTTTAGCAAATTTCAGTTATTTTCTTTTCTCCCCCTTCTTTTTGGTATTATGAAATCAGTTTTGTTTGCCCCTATTCCCTGCTATTCTCCTCTCTCTGAACCCTTCCTACAAAACCATCGTTATTTGCCTCCCTATAGACCCTGAAGTATTTCTACACCAAACTCTGTGTGTGTGTGTGTGTGAGTGTGTTCAATCCTCTTTTGTCTGTTTCAGATAAGAGTGAAGTCTGTCTGATGCCTGCTTCCCCCAACTCCTCTCTCCAGGGTTCTATACCCTTCTTTTCATGAATCTCAACTATGAGAAGTAGCAAGTTTTATTCCCTTTCCATCCTTTCTCTATGAGTATATTCCTTTTATTCACCATTCTCTTTCTCCTTTTCAAAGTCTCAGAGTAGAACCAAACCCCCAGTTGCTTTGTTTTCTTTTTTAACTCCCTCAATACCTTTTGAAGACATTCAGGTTCTATAAGAAATCTAAAGGGATGATTGTTTCCTCTCCCCCTGTTGGAATACCTTCACCAACCAAGTACTTTCTAATTGTTCAAATAGATCTACCTTTCTAGATTTTTCTGGACTTTCATGTTTGTATTTTAAAATTCCTATATTTAGCTTTGGGATTTTCATTGACATGTTAGTTTTCTATTCCATTTAAGATCCATTTTTCTCCCTGTAGGATGATATTTAGCTTCGTAGAGGAAATTATTCTTAGTTACATGAATCTATCTTTTGCCTTTTAGAAAATTGTGTTCCTAGAACTCTTCTTGATTTTAGTAGAAGCTGTCAGGCATTGTGTGTTCCTGAGTATGCTTTCAATTACTTTTCTTTCTGGGTATTTGCAATGTTTTTTTCCTTTGAAGTAGGAACTCTGGACTTTACCTATGCTATTCCTGGGACTTTTCCTTTTGGAACAGATCAGTGTTTTTTTTTTCCTACCATCACTATGCTTTCTGGTTCTAATAGATCTATGTAGTTTTCATTTTTGATTTCTTGAAATAAAGTGTCCAGGACTTTTTTTTTTAAAATCATAGTTTTCAGAGAGTGCAATGATTCTTAGATATCTTTTCTTGATCTGTTCTCTAGGTCAGTTGTTGTGATTATCAGATAACTTATGCATTCTTCTGTTTAAAAAAACTTTTGATTTTGTTCTACTATTTTTTCATGTCTCATAGAGTTATGGATTTCTCTTTAGTTTCTGCTCTAGTTTTCAAGGAGTACATTATTTGAGTAAAGTTTGCTACTTTCTCTTCTAAGCTATTTATTCTGCTAATTCTTTCCTTAAGAGCTTTTATTTCATCTCTTGCTTCATTTCTTCTAGGTATTCATGTAGTCCTTATGTAAAATCATCCTTCCTTTGAGTTTTTGCTTTCATTTATTCTGCTTTCAAAGTAACTTACAGAGTCACTCTCAAAGTAACTTACAGAGTTACTCTCTTCTTTTTGGTGATTTCAAAATCTACAATAAATTTAAAAAAAATGCTGATTGGTAATTTCTTTTGACTTATTCATACCTTCTGTTTTAGTTCCTGAATAGAGGCTTTGTGCCAGGACCACACTCCATTGTACTTTTAGGTGCTGACTTTGCTAGTTGACCCCATTTCCTATTGCCCTTGGGCTTCTAGCTAAATTTTTTTTGGCAGTTCTTGGGTAGAAGAAGTCATTTACAATATTTTCTCATTGATTTTCTTGATCCTTGTTTGACCTAGTATGAATTTCAGGTTTTTTAGGCAGAGTGGTCAGCCCTGCTTGGTCTTGTCCTTGGTATCCTGAGATCCTATGTTAGCTTCTACCTGCCACAGACTCCCTAGATCTTTGAGATTCAGAGCACTGGATCTTCAGAGAGGGTGCTGGGGATTTGGGAGCCCTTGGATGCCTGGGCTACTTTATCTGAGTGTTACTTCTCTGCATTGGTCAATGCTACTACCCAGGCTTTTAAGGTCTCTGTTTTGAATTTCTGAAAGCCCTGGAGATTTCTTACTATTTTGAGGCTTTCTGGGGGTGCCCTCCACTCTTTCTGCCTCCAGACACAGAGCATTGCCATATATATACATGTCTTTTCTATCTCTGGTTACACTGGGGAACTATCAACTTATTTGCCTGTGATAGTGCTGGCTTTGCTAGTGACCCCTATTGCCCTTGAGCTTCTGGATAATGTTTTGGGCAATTCTGGGGTAGAAGAAGTCACTTACTGTATTTTCTCATTGATTTTCTTGATCTTTATTTGACCGAGGATGAATTTATTTATTTTTTCCTGGAATAGGTATTTGAGAGCTGGGTAGTCTGTCTCCTTTCAGAAAGCTGTCTTGGTTAGAAGTCCTGGATCTGTGATTTTATTGGCATAAGGAACTCTTGAAGTGAGGTAACTGTTTACTAATGTAGGTTTACACCTTCCCTGCAACTTAGGTCTTTTGACTCCAGAGAAGTTTTTCCCACTATACCATTCTGTCTCCAGAAATGGAGGGTAACTGTGTTCACCTCTATCCCCCAGGGCTAGGTGTCCTGGATCTTTGAGGTTCAGAGTATTATATCTTCAGACAGAGTGCTAGGGACAACTCTGGAGTGCCTGAAAACATCAATAGGAATGGGATCCTCATCAGGCTTGGGGGCCCATGAGTTGGCCCCTATCAGATAAATGGCTGCCTCTCTTAAGAAAGAGGCAAACATTAAGAATTCATCAGGTCAATGTTCTGAGCTTGCTCACTCAAGATGTTCCAGTCAAACATAATGCTAGCGAATCAAAATGGACCCAGATCAAGCAAAACCCAACAAAACATTCTTAAAGTCACAGTTTTGGAGGTGGAAGATTTAGAGATCATCTATTCTAACCCTTTCATTTTACTGATGAGAAAACTAAGGCTCAAAAGAGTTGTGAGTTATTTGCTCATGGTCACCCAGCTCAGAAAGTGACAAAGGCAGAACCTGAACCCAGGTTTTCCTGACTCCAAGGTCCAACATTCTGTTATTTCATTTGATTTCACTGTCACATCAGTTCATCCAACCAGCAGTTCTTTCTCCAACATTTCTCTCTATAAAAACCATTATTACATTCCTGGATTTATTTTGATGATGTGGATTCTCAAATGCCTCCTCCACTAAAGTATTGTGGCCCTGGTCACTTTTCTGCCAGCAGTGTGTAATCTTTTGTATTATAATTATTTGTCTATGTTGAAGCTAATACAAACTAGAAGTATATTTTATCTAAATTGTGTGTCTCCACCCTGCCCCCAGCCCCCTAGCATTCTTCTCAATAAACATTTTTTTATTTAAAAAAATGATATCTTAGTATGTTTAAGGGAAGGTTCTTACTATATTCCTTATTGGCTAACACTGCTGTCTCTATTCTATAGCTATCCGATTGTTTGCCACCTTCCCCCCCCCAACGCTCCCACCCCACCCCCCAAACAGTAGTGTTCTAGTTGGTTATGATTGGCATTCAGGAGGGGCCCCTCCCTTTCCAGAATCATCATAAGGTAGGCTGACATCAGTCTCTCTAACCCTCCTCTGAGTCACTCCCTGCAATACCAGGGGAGTAGCTAAACAGTTCCTTTTGTCTCAATGTAAGCAGCTGATTTCCTTACCAGGACAAATACTGGATGTACAGGCCACTCTATAAAAACAAGTGTCTCCACAGAGGTGTTTCACAGCTTTGAAAATGAAATAGAAATTTTAGTGAGGTGCACAATGACTGTGAAGGCAAAAGGTGCCCCCCCACACTCTGAAGGAAACCTTTCTTCCTTCACCTCTGCATGCACAGCCTAGCAATATAGATCTCAAGACCGTGACATTTAACACTGAACGAAAAGATTCATCCCAGAAACTTGTAAAATCCGTAACCAGGTTTGGGTAAACAGAAGGTGAATTGGCTGATGGCGCTAACTCATATTGTCTGAATGGAAAACAGCTTTCAGTCAATTTTCTACAGAAATTTCTGTAATTTTACTGTGCTTGTTTTAACATAGGTAATCAGAGGCCAAGACTCTCCAACAATCTGCATCCTGAGGATGGGACTTCAAATAATAGACCTTTGTTGCTGGGTTTGATTATGATGAACACTTTGAATGGGTTAGCACGGGTAGCAAAAACAGCAGAGAGGGCTGAGGAGCCATAAACTCAGCCCAGCCCTCTATTTTTCTTGTTCAGGGAACCTTGACGCAGGTGTTCAGATGGATCATATCTTTGCACTTGAGATAATTGCCCTCCCCCACCCCTCACCGACCCGCCCAATCAGTGAGTGAAGGGCTCTTCGCTCTGCTAGTCATACCGGAGGAGCCGAAGGGTGCTGCCATGAAGAATAGCATCTGCTTACAGGCCATTGAGAAATGCTTTATCATATCCTATCCCAGTACTTATTTCTGCAATGCTTAGATTTCCTGCAATACTCATACTTCACTTAAAACTCATGCTGGCAATTTCTTCATTAGACAGTTTATTTTCATGGTCATTCTTTATGTCTGGAGACGTGCTATACCAATAAGCAATTATTTTTCTGTAATCTAAAAGTGCTCCTTGGATGCCTCTTTGAGGGTGCAGAGGGCTCTCAAAGACTAAGCCAGTGGAGCGCGTGTCCTGACAGCTCTTACTGAGCTGGAAAAGCTTTGAGATTGGGTCTAATGCTCTGGGTCTGACCCAGAGCTAATAAATTTTTAGCAACCAGCTACCCTACAAAATGTACTCACCACACACTTTTAAGTTTAATCAGCATTATTAACATTTTCTCCATCACTTTTCTTAAGTCCAGACAATTTAAAAATGATAAATCAAGCTCTGATTTGTGGTACTTGCTGATTTGGGGGTTTGTAAAATAAATGCTTTCACTGAGAATGTAATGATTGGATTTCACAAGCTAGCTCTAATGTACCCCAAAGATGATGAACCAAACTAGCAAAATTCAGAGAGAATGATCATTCATCACCACGAGGTTGGCTATCTATCAAGTGATAAATTTGGGGGGGCATCCAGCAACCCCCCAAAAACTGATAAGAGAGGGATGAGTTGTAATCTGTATTGATGGAATGATAGAGACACCAACAAAATTGTAGTTCTTTCTTATATTGGAGTAATCCTTTCAGACAGTATTGGCTAATCTATCAAATATTATATTTTGATCTCTTAAACTTACCCAGCACTGTGCTAGGCACAATGGGATCACTGAATACATAATATTGGATAAGTATTTGTTGACTGGCCATGAACGGAGTGCAGGCAATGGAAATTTTTGTAGACTGGTGAAAATAGGAGGAGGAATTAATTATTTTTAACGTTAACAAGCCTCCTGTCAGTCAATAAACAAGTATCTGCTACGTATTTACTGTGTATTTAGAACAGTTCCAGGTGCTGGGGGTGGAAGTTGCGGTAGATATAGAGCGTAGGTCATTGTATCCACAATTGTAAAATGAGAGGGTTGGTCTCAGGGATGGGGAACCTGCAGCCTTGCTGCCATGTGTGGCCCTCTAGGTCCTCAAGTGCAGCTCTTTGACTGAAACCAGACTTCATAGAACAAATTCCCTTAATAAAAGGACCATATGACAGCCTCTCAGGAGGCTTCCTCTCCTAAAATACTATTCTAGATCACACATATGAAATGCTTGAAGTTTACGAATCTTATTTCTTCACAACGACAACATGAGGTAGAATTTTGGACTTTCCACTCACCATGTTGCTTCTCAAAAGAAATATCAGACAGGATCCCCCCCTTCAGGGAGCTTATACACTCTTGTTGGAGAGAAGTTCTTGTGGAACAGAAGAAGAAAGAGCCCAGTGTGGGCTGGAATAGTTAGTTGGAGGTTTTCTGGGTGCTGAATTAGAATCACAGAATTAGAGAACCAGAAGGGATCTTTTCAGATTGTTGGGTCAAAGCATCTTAGATTTTGAGCTGAAAGGAAACTCACAGGTCACCTAGTCCAATCCTCTCATTTTATGGATGATGAAACAGGCCTGGAGAGCTTATATGACTTGTCCAAAGTCACATGGGGTAGTAGATGGCAGAACCAGAATTGAACCTATGTCCACTGATGCTAAAGTCAGTGCTTTTTCTCAATCCTCATCTATCTTCATTCACCTCTGTGCAGAAGTGCACCATACACATCTCTTTAACAGTGTAGGTAGGAGGCTAGAGTGCTGGGCCTGGAGTCAGGAAGACAATGAATTCAAACCCAGTCTCAGATAGCTAATAGCTGTATGACCCAAGGCTATTCACTTAACCTCTGTCTCAGTTTCCTCGTCTATAAATGGGATAATAATGACACCTACCTTGCAGGGTTGATTTGTTTATCAGATAAGATATTTGTGAAGCTCTTAGCACAGGGACTGGCACATGATAAGGGCTATATAAATGTTAGCTATTCTTATGATTATCCATCCCTCCTCTCTAGGTTTTCATGATACTGTTCTCTCCTTGTTCTCTTTCCTACTCATCTGACCTCTCCTTCCAAGTATCCTTTGCTGGATTGTCATCCAAGTCATGTCCGAATGCAGCTCACCACACTCTTGAGTATAGCCTGAAACAGAATAAAATGTAATTGGGAAAATTTAACGAAATAAATCAAGATACAATAAAACATAATGTTAATAATTAACTAAGCAGCTAGGTGTCGCAGTGGATAGAACACTGGACTCGGAATCACAAAGACTCATTTTCCGAGTTAAAATCTGGCCTCAGACACTTACTAGCTGTGTGACCCTAGGGAAGTCACTTAACCCTGATTGCCTCAGTTTCCTCATCTGTAAAATGAGCTGGAGAAAGAAATGGCAAAATACTCCAGTATCTTTGCCAAGAAAACCCCAAATGAGGCCACAAAGAATCAGACATGACTGAAAAATAACTAAACAACAACAAATGATAATTAACATTGACATAAATAATGTTAATAATAAAAATAATAATGTGGTTTTCTAAGTCAATATATATCCCACAAGGTTCCTTAGATGTGGTTGAGTGGCCCCGTGTCTATGTCAGTCACTACTGTTCACAGGGTTCTCTTCTGGGCTCTCTTCTTACTCTGTATTATTTTATTAGGGGATTTCATCAATCCCATGAATTAAATTATTAGTTCTATGAAGATGATTCTCAATTTTTTTTATCTAGCCCTAACCTCTCTGCTGACCTCCAGTCCCACACCCCCAATTTCCTGTTGAACACCCAGAAGAACTAGATGACCCATAGGCTTCTTAAATTCCAACATGTCCAAAGCTAAATTTATTTTCTTTTCACGCAAATCCTCCTCTCTTCCTAACTTCCTGCTACTGTCAAGGTACCATGATCCTCCCAGGCTTGAAATCTGTTTTTTTCACTTCCCCTATAAAAAACATATGTTGCCATGTCAAGCAATTTTATATTCATACCATTTCTCTTATATACTCCTTTCTCTCCTCTGACACATTTGGTCACCTCACTGGTGCAGGCTCTCAACACCTCACACCAAGATTATTGCAAAAGCTGACTGACTGATGTACCTTTAGCACCTCACTTCATTCTAGTTCCTCTTCCACTCAGCTTTTAAAGTTATCTTTCTGAAGTACAAGTTTGACTCTGTCACCCCCCCTTTACCTCCCTCTCCTTGCCTCTCCCCCATTCAATAAACTCCAGTGGTTCCCTGTCACCTTGAAGATCAAATATAAAATCCTCTGGTGTTTAAAGTCCTCCACATCCTGCACCCTGCCCTTACCTTTCCAATCTTCTTATGCCATATTCTTGTGTACTCCGACACTGGCCTCCTTTCTGTTCCTCACTCAAGATGCTCCATCTCCTGATTCTGGACATTTTTTTTTATTTTTGGAGGGGCAATTTGGGTTAAGTGACTTGCACAAGGTCACACAACTAGCAAGTGTGTCAAATGTCTGAGGCTGGATTTGAACTTGGGTCCTCCTGACTCCAGAGTCAGTGCTCTACTCACCGCGCCACCTAAAGACATTTTCGTGAGCTGTTTCTCTTGCCTCAAATTCTCTCCCTTCCTCATCTCTACCTCCTAGTCCCACCAGTTTCCTTCAAGTCATTCTGCAAGAGGCCTCTCCCAGGGGCAACAACATACTTGTTGGTATCTATCCCCTTTGCAGCACCTCTTGGACCCATCTCTTCTCTGACACTGCCGCTATTCTAGCACACCTCATACACTCCCACGTGAATCATTGCCACAGCCCTGTTTCAAGTCTCTCCCTACTCCAATGCCTGAAATTACCTTGCATTTATCTTGTCTATGCTTGCCTATGCATTTGTCATCTCCCTTGATAGAATATAAGCTCCTTGAGGGCAGAAATTTGTCACAACATTGAATAGAATGTTGTGCCTGGAGTCAGGAAGACTTGAGTTCAAATCCAACCTTAGACACTTACTAATGTGAGACTCTAGGCAAGTCATTTAACCTCTGTTTGCTTTAGTTTCTTCATCTGTAAAATGGGATGATAATAGCACCTACCTCAAAGGGTTGTTATGAGAAGCAAATGAGGAAATATTTGTAAAAGTGCTTATCACAGCACCATGTAAATACTACTGCTATTATTTTTTTCTTTGTATCCTCGATGCCTAGTATGGTGCCTGGAACGTGTTGTTGTTTAGTTGTTTTTTTCAGTCATGTTGTACCCCTTGTGGGGTTTTCTTGGAGGAGTGGTTTGCCATTTCCTCTCCAGCTCCTTTTACAAATGAGGAAACTGAGGCAAACAGGGTCAAGCGACTTGTCCAGGGTCATACAGACAGTAAGTGTCTGAACCCTGATTCGTATTCAGGTCTTACTCCTGGCCCAGCAGTCTATCCATTGCACCAACTAAGAATCAATGAACCAAGACAGGGTCACATAGCTAATAAATATCTGAGATTGCATTTGAATTCAGGAGAATGAGTCTTCTTGACTCTAGGTCTGGAACTCTTTCCACTGTACTACCCAGCTGCCTATGCCTGGCACATAGGTACTTAGTAAATACTTGTTGGCTGAATTAGCAAGGAACAGTGAGGGAAGAACTAAGATGAGGAAAAGCTGTGTTACAAAGTAGTGGAAAACAAGGCTGAAAAGATACGACTTTGAAATCAGGGCAAAAACATTTAAATGTGTTGCAGTTGGTAATTTCAAGAAAATTATAGTAGGTTCTTGAGTGTTGGAGAGAATGTATTGAAAGCTCTTAGAAGAGAGAGTACCATGATGTCACGGAGACAATCTAGGAGACTTGTCAGGAAATTAAATGTGCTAAAGTAATTTTTAAACTGTGCAGAATAAAATATATTGAATGCGTTATGGATTTAATTATTCTCTATTGCGGAGCCAATTTTTAATGAATGATGACAGAAGACAGGCAATTGGAATGAAGTGTAGGTAACATGATAGCAATAACAGGAACAAACTCATAGTGCAGTTTTAGCTAACCAACTTCTTCATGTTCAGATGATTCTAAACATGTTGGGCAATTGCCACCTGAACACCTTGTTGGCCATGGCAGTGACCATTTCCTTTCTAACTCACCTGCCCTTCTCTATCCTGGGCCTCTGACTCCCATTGAAAAGTGGTAAGGATTGTTAAGGAATCCTCTGAACTTGTATTGTTGAGTTGTCATATTTTTCAGAAACACTGGACCCAGAGTATGCAGGAGGCCCTGAATATGTCAAGGACAAAGCCACCCCGTCCACCTCCTAGCTGACATAATTTGTTATTTGCATCCCCAAATGGACTCCCTGTCTGTCCTTGGGAGTCAAGACAGGCACCAGCCAGACTACACCAGGCTGAGAAACTGCTTATGCAGCTGGGATCTTTGTAGATAAGCTGACCATCCTATCTTCATAGTCTAGCAGTTCCCAAGGGAAAAGAATGCAGCTTTTGCCTTTACCTTGCTCCTCCCCTTTTGGGGGGTGGTTCTGTCCTTTTCCTACGTTTACTGTGCCTTTTCCCCTCCCATACCACACCCCTTTAGGGGGGGATTTTTGGTATCTCTTCCTTCCTTTGTTCTACTGTTTTAAAAATGCAAACTTCTCTATGGATTGTGAACTCTTTGGGTTCCACATGCATGTTCATTTCTCTTCTAATAAACCTGGTTTTCATATAAGTTTTGTGAGGTTGTGATTGCTAAGTTTGGGTGGCTATGATATTAGACTAAGTAGCTCTCATACAAGGACTTTTATAGACTTCATAGTAGGAAGGCATGTTATACACCACTGTCATCATTGGGGAAGTCATTTACCCAAGGTCACATTACCAGGTATATGGGTAATCAAGGCAGGACTTTTTTGTTTTCTCTTTTTTTAATTTAATTTATTTAATATATTTAATTTTCAGCATTGATTTTCACAAGAGTTTGAATTACAAATTTTCTCCCCATTTCTACCCTCTCCCCCACTCCAAGATGGCGTATATTCTGGTTGCCCCATTCCCCAGTCAACCCTCCCTTCTGTCACCCCACTCCCCTCCCATCCCCTTTTCCCTTCCTCTCTTGTAGGGCAAGATATATTTCTACACCCCATTGCTTACGTATCTTATTTCCTAGTTGCATGCAAAAACTTTTTTTTTTTGTTTTTGAACGTCTGTTTTTAAAACTTTGAGTTCCAAATTCTCTCCCCTCTTCCCTCCCCACCCACCCTCCCTAAGAAGGCAAGCAATTCAACATAGGCCACATGCCTATCATTATGTAAAACCCTTCCACAATACTCATGTTGTGAAAGATTAACTATATTTTGTCCTTCCTAACCTATCCCCCTTTATTGAATTTTCTCCCTTGACCCTGTCCCTTTTCGAAAGTGTTGGTTTTTGATTACCTCTTCCCCCCATCTGCCCTCCCTTCTATCATCCCCCCTTTTTTATCTTCTTCCTTCTTCTTTCCTGTGGGGTAAGATATCCAATAGAGTATGTATGGTATTCCCTCCTCAGGTCAAATCCAGCGAGAGCAAGATTCACTCATTCCCCCTTACCTGCCTCCTCTTCCCTTCTTACAGAACTGCTTTTTCTTGCCACTTTTATGTGAGATAATTTACCCCATTCTATCTTTCCCTTTCTCCCTCTCTCAATATATTCCTCTCTTATCCCTTAATTTGATTTTATTTTTTAGATATCATCCCTTCATATTCAACTCACCCTATGCCCTCTGTCTATATATATATATATATATATATACACATACATACATGCATACACACGTGTGCACACACACACACACATACATATATGCATATTCCTTTCAGCTACCCTAATACTGAGGTCTCATGAATCACACACATCATCTTTCCATGTGGGAATGTTAACAAAACAGTTCAACTTTAGTAAGTCCCTTGTGATTTCTCTTTCCTGTTTACCTTTTCATGCTTCTCTTGATTCTTGTGTTTGAAAGTCAAATTTTCTATTCAGCTCTGGTCTTTTCACTGAGAAAGCTTGAAAGTCCTCTATTTTATTGAAAATCCATATTTTGCCTTGGAGCATGATACTCAGTTTTTCTGGGTAGGCGATTCTTGATTTTAATCCTAGCTCCATTGACCTCTGGAATATCGTATTCCAAGCCCTTCGATCCCTTAATGTAGAAGCTGCTAGATCTTGTATTATTCTAATTATGTTCCCACAATACTTAAATTGTTTCTTTCTGGCTGCTTGCAGTATTTTCTCCTTGATCTGGGAGCTCTGGAATTTGGCGACAATATTCAGTTTTCTTTTTGGGATCTTTTTGAGGAGGCAATCTGTGGATTCTTTCAATTTCTATTTTACCCTCTGGCTCTACAATATCAGGGCAGTTCTCCTTGATAATTTCTTGAAAGATGATATCTAGGCTTTTTTTTGATCATGGCTTTCAGGTAGTCCAATAATTTTAAAATTCTCTCTCCTGGATCTATTTTCCAGGGCAGTGGTTTTTCCAATGAGATATTTCACATTGTCTTCTACTTTTTCATTCCTTTAGTTATGTTTGATAATATCTTGATTTCTCATAAAGTCACTCGCTTCCACTTGATCCAGTCTAACTTTTAAGGTAGTATTTTCTTCAGTGGTCTTTTGGACCTCCTTTTCCATTTGGTTAATTCTGCCTTTCAAGGCATTCTTCTCCTCATTGTCTTTTTGGAGCTCTTTTGCCATTTGAGTTAGTCTATTTTTTAAGGTATTGTTTTCTTCAATATTTTTTTCAGTATTTTTGGGGTCTCCTTTAGCAAGTCATTGACTTGTTTGTCATGGTTTTCTCACATCATTCTCATTTCTCTTCCCAATTTTTCCTCTACTTCTCTAACTTGCTTTTCCAAATCCTTTCTGAGCTCTTCCATGGCCTGAGACCAGTTTATGTTTTTCTTGGAGACTTTTGATATAGGCTCTTTGACTTTATTGATTTCTTCTGGCTGTATGTTTTGGTCCTCTTTGCCACCAAAGAAGATTCCAAAGTCTGAGACTGAATCTGAGTCCGTTTTCACTGCCTGGCCATGTTTCCAGCCAACTTACTTGACCCTTGAGTTTTTCATGGGGGTATGAGTGCTTGTAGAGTAAAGAGTACTTTGTTCCAAGCTTGAGGGGATGCACCATTGTTTCCAGAGGTATTTCTATACAGCCAGTTCTGCCACACCAGCACTCCTCCTCCACCAAGAACCACCAACCTGGACCTGACTCAGATCTTCAGCAGGCTCTGCACTCCTGCTCTGATCCACCACTTAATTCATACCACCAGGTGGGCCTGGTTCCTGAAGCAACTGCAGCTGTAGTTCTGTAGCTGCACCACCTCCACTGCCTCAGGGCGGTGGCCTAACTGCGAACTCCTTTCACTCTATCCCAGCAGCTTTTCCCACTAACCTCCTCTGTGGTCTTTGGTATTTGTGGGTTGAGAAGTCTAGTAACTGCCACAGCTCACTGATTCAGGGCGCTAGGGCCTGTTCTGCCCAGCTCCCGGTCTGGCTGGTCCTGCTGCTGCCCACGCTGGGCTCCGCTCCCCTCCACTCCCAGCTCCATGTGTGATAGACCTCATCCAGCAACCATCCAGGCTGTCCTGGGCTGGATCCCTGCTTCCCTCTGCTATTTTGTGGGTTCTGCAGTTCTAGAATTTGTTCAGAGCCATTTTTATAGGTTTTTGGGGGGACTTGGCAGGGAGCTCCCACAAGTCCCTGCTTTCCAGCTGCCATCTTGGCCTTTTCTCTTTTAGAATGCTAAGGTAATCAAGTACCTTTGATGAATCTTGCCTTTCAAATGTAATGGAAAGCAAAGTAGACTTCTTGTTGTCTTTTGTTTCCTTGATTGAATCAAGAGTCTTTGACTTGCTTAAGAAACAAGAAAGCCTAGTTCACATAGGTTTGAGTCTCAGGGTTGTGAATGTCCGAATAAGTGTCACATGGTTTTGAGTTGCATGGTTGTGATGCCCTTTGACCCTGAAGAAGAGTAGCATTTTGTCTTTGGGGGCACACTCATTCAAAGAGTGTTGGTGATGAGACTCTGGGTAAGCCATTGAAGCAGCACCCCCCACCCCAGCTTTGAAAACCCAGATGTTGGTGCTTCTCTGGGAACTACATATTGTGATTTGGTTAGATATGAATGTTGATCTTTTTACATTGTGTCTGTTTGTAATTTCTGTTTGTATTTGTATATTAGGAAGGCAGAATTTATGATTTCAAAGAGAATCTCATATGTGCCTAAAAGGTCCGGAACCGCAGGATATAAGGAATTCTCTAGGCAGAAGGCAGGAGAACTAAAGCATGTATTTACACTCCACAATAACAAGCCCACAAACCAGCGTCCTCATTTTGATATTTTCATCAAAAGCTTCCAGGCCCAATAAGTCCGCCTTACAAGAGTAATCAGAAGGCCACAGAGAAGCGAGATGGTATAAGGCAAAATCGTATACATGCTTCCCCTCTACGGTAAGAAGATTACCCACTAGCCTCTAGTCAGCTCTGCTACCGGCAGCTCAGCTTCAGCTGTAGGTGTCTCTGGCTCCAACCGGAAAAGGAAAGGAGGATCTTCAAGCTGTCCTCTCCCCTCTTATAGAGTTTTTGACATCGTCAAGCGCCGCCTGAACGACCAGGGCCGATTGGTTCTTGACTTGGCCCCTCCCCCAGCGTAGACCACGTTAACACACCTCCCCTCAGCCAGCGCCACGACTCATCACACAGGAAGCTCTGGTCCTGCCCCGGAAGAGCAAGCCCCAGCGTCCAGGGAAGCTCAACGAGGCAAGCTGAGTCATTCAAAGAAAACAAAGTCCATTCTGGCTACAATTTGCTCTGAAGTTCAGGGTGCTGGCTTTTCCTCCTGGACTAAGTGAGATATTTGTATGTTTAATTAAACTGAGATTGTTAACCCCTTAATGTTACTTTCCTTAGTAAAGCAGATCAAAAGAATCTGTGTTGGCAGCTTTTCTGTGTGCTGCTGTTGTTGGTCTTTTACCCCAACAACAGCTGCTAGCAACGTTGTTGTTACACCAGATAGCAGTGAAGCTAAGATGAGAACCCAGGTAACAACTTCCACCTGGGTATTCTTTCTACCTGGGACTACAGCTATGATCTGAAACTCCAGTAAGGGTTGTTGTTGACTATGTAGCACTGTTCACCAAGGATGCAGAAAGTAGAGCAGTAAATTGCAGAATATTAGAACTAGGTACCACTTCTTTAAGCATCACAGGATAATAAAACTTGGAGATGGGAAAGACCCCTGAGACTATCTAGTCCTACTCCTTACAGAAATATGAATCTCTTTTACACTTGCTCTGAAATTGATCATCTAGCCTCCGCGTGTAGACCTTCAATGGCAAAGAACTTCCTAACTGCAAGCCTGTCTATATTTAAGGTCCCTAATAAATTTTAGGGGAATTTAAAAAATCAAGTCCACTCAGTGCCTTCAAAATGATTAACCTAAATAATATTGTTGTTATTCAGTTGTTTCAGTTATGTCTGACGGTTTGTGACCCCATTTGGGGTTTTCTTGGCAAAGATACTGACATTGTTTGCCATTTTCTTCTCCAGCTCATTCACCAGATAGAAAACTGAGGCAAACAGGGTTAAATGACTTGCCCAGGGTCACATAGATAGGAAGTGTCTGAAGCCTGATTTGCATTCAGATCTTACTCTAGGCCCAGAATTCTATCTATGAATTAATGAACCAAAACATAAATGTTAGAAATGATAGGGTAGGCAAAAGAGTCTTCCATTTGGAGCCAGAGTATCTAGGTCCAAATTCCAGTTCTGATATTTGTTTCCTGTGTGACTTTGGTCAAACTAGTTGACTTATCTGGGCCTCCATTTCCTCATCTAAAAAAATAAAAGGGTTGGAGTTGATGACTTCTAAGTTTTCTTGCAGTTTTAAACCTAAGATCACATGACTCCTTGAGTCAGTCCGTTCAATTCTTGGACAATTGTAATTGTTAGCAAAACATGCCCTGTAAGTTCTGCCCACTCACCTTAGTTCTGCCCATGGACTTAATTGGTAATTTTTCAAATATGTATTTAAAAAAGAGTAGTTTTGTTCCAAATAAAAATGAGGGAGCACATAGTGAATGGCGAAAATACACATAGCTTACTTTCCCTAGTGGTTACATAAGTTGGAAAAAGAAATGTATGAGTTTAAAAATGGTTTAGATAATATTACTTGATGATAGATATGTGATAATAGGCTATTGGGGCAAGCTTGGGATGTTCAAAGTATGTCCCCACCTACTTGGATCATGGCTAGCACTATTAGGGATTTTTTTCAGCATTCTTTGTTTTTCTTTTAATTTAATACATTTATTTTTAGTTTACAACATTCAGTTCTGCAAGCTTTTGAGTTCCAAATTTTCTTCCCTTCCCTCTCCTCACCTCTTCCTCCTCCAAGAAGGCATGCAATCCAATATAGTTTCTACATATGCATTCACATTAAACACATTTTCACATTAGTCATGTTGTAAAGAAGAATTATAACCAATGGAATGAACCATGAGAAAGAAGAAACAAAACAAAACAAAAAAAGAGAGCAAATAGTTCTCTTCAATCTGCATTCAGACTCCATAATTCTTTCTCTGGATTTGGATAGCATTTTCCATCATGAGTCTTTTGGAACTGTCTTAGAACCTTGCATTGCTGAGAAGAGCCAAGTCTATCAAAGTTAGTCATCATACAATGTGTCTATAATTGTGTAGAATGTTCTCCTGATTCTGCTCCCCTCATTCAGCATCGTCTCATATAAGTCTTTCCAGGTTTTTCTGAAATGCATCTGCTCATCATTTCTTATAGCACAATAGTATTCCATTACATTCATATACCACAACTTATTCAGTATTCCCCAATTGATGGGCATTCCCTTGATTTCTAATTCTTTGCCAACACAAAAAAAGCAACCATAAATATTTTTGTACATATGGGTCCGTTTTCCATTTTTATGATCTCTTTGGGATACAGACCTAGAAATGGTATTGCTGGGTCAAAGGGTATGCGCATTTTTGCTCTCCAGAATGGTTGGATTAATTCACAACTCCACCAACAACGCGGTAGTCTTCCAAATTTTCCCACATCTTCTCTAGCATTTATAATTTTCCTGTTTGGTCATGTTAGCCAATCTGTCAGGTGTGATATGGTACCTAAGAGTTGTTTTGATTCTGCATTTCTCTAAGCAACAGTGATTTAGAGCATTTTTTTTCATATGAATACAGATATCTTTAATTTCTTCCCCTGAAACCTGCCTGTTCATAACCTTTGACCATTTATCAATTGGGGAATGACTTGTATTCTTATAAATTTGAATCAGTTCTCTATGTATTTTAGAAATGAGGCCTTTATCTGAAACACTGGTTATAAAAATTCTTTCCTAAGTTTCTGTTTCCCTCTTAATCTTGGTTGCATTGGCTTTGTTTGTACAAAAACTTTTCAATTTAATGTAATCAAAATTATCCATTTTGCATTTGTAATGCTCTCTATCTCTTGTTTGGTCATAAATTCTTCCCTTCTCCATAAATCTGACAGGTAAACTATTCCTTGCTCTCCCAGATTGCTTATAGTATCAGCCTTTATATCTAAATCTTGAACCCATCTTGACTTTATTTTGGTATACAATGTAAGACAGGGCTGTCCAAAATATGGCCCAGGGGCCACATGTAGCCCGCAGTGTGAGTTTATGTGGCCCACCTGTGGGTTTTAATTTTCACAAGCAAAAAAATAAAATAATAATTTTCATGGAATGCATATTACATTTTCTAATTCCATCACAAATAATCTCATTGATGTTAATTTTCTTTGGTGTTTTTAAGCAGTATTACAGAACAGAACATATCTCACGGAATTTTCAATGGATCTGTGGGATGCATTCCATCTGTCATGTCAGCATGCACCTACCTTTATAATATTGTGTTGTCACTTTGTCGTTTTGTGTTTGCTTTTGCGCCACTTTCTATTAGTGTACTGTATTTTTTATTCTGGGTGCAGCCCTAGAATAATTATTTTATTTTTATGTAACCCTAAGATAACCTAAGTCAAATGGCCCTGGTGTAAGATATTGGTCTATGCTCAGTTTCTGCCATACTATTTTCCAGTTTTCCCAATAGTTTTTGTCAAATAGTGAGTTCTTATCCTAGAAGCTGGAGTCTTTCTTTAGGTTTATCAAACAGTAAATTACTATAGTCATTGACTACTGTGTCTTGTGTACCTAACCTATTCCACTGATCCACCACTCTATTTCTTAGACAGTACCAAGTAGTTTTGATGATTGCTGCTTTATAATACTGTTCAAGATCTGGTATGGCTCGGCCACCTTCCCTAGCGCTTCTTTTCACTAACTCCCTTGATATTCTGGACCTTTTGCTCTTCCAGATGAATTTTATTATTTTTTTAGCTCTATAATTCAGAATTTTTAGCACCACTATAAGAAATCAAATACTGGTTCCAAAAGACCCTATTCCCAACTGAGTATGACTGTTCTTATATTTGAGGTAACAGTGTGGGAAATTTATGAATGATTGTCTTCTGGTTCTGGCCACCTAGCGTAAGACCCAAATGGCAATGAGATGAGCCATACTTTGGCTCCTCTGAATGACCTGTCTGTGATTCTAGTCTTTTATCTTTAATGTGGGTATTACAATACACCCCACCATGCAGCTCTCTCACTAGGCACTTATGATAGTACACAGCAGGGATCCATTTCCCCATTGAGAACTTAATAAATGCTATCTGATGCTAATGAGGGAACTTAATAATTACTCTCTGATGGTAATGAGGGAACTTAATAAATACTATCTGATGGTAATAAGGGAACTTAATTACTATCTGATGGTAATGAGAATGTGATGTTGTAAGAAGTGATAAGATAATATCTATGAAAGGTTTGGCTGTTCTCAGAAGGAGCAAATTGTGACCCTTCCAAGGACAGTATTGTTACTGAGGGAGAAGTGAGCTACTGAATTTCCAGTCAGAGGACTTGGGTTAAAACCCTGCCTTTGGTATTACTAGTGTGACCTTGGACAGGTCGCCTAATCTACTTGGGCCTTAGCTGTAAAATTGGGGAATTGGACTAAATTATCTTCATCTTTTGAGCCAACCCAATACCATAAAAGGTTATGTAAAACAGAGAGTCTTATCATAGCAGTGTTTCTTGTTGTATGACCATTCATTTATTCAACAAACATTTATTGTCTACATTGTGCTAAGTACAGTGCTAGGTGCAGTGGATACCAAAAAAAAGTATAATTCCTTGCCCTCAAGGAACTTATATTCTAACATGCATGCTAACTAAATACAAATCATATACAAAATTGATGCAAAATAGTTTTGGGGTTAGGGTATAGCCTTTCTGTAACAGGATATAGTAAATCAACCTTAAAGTAAGCCAGGGATTCTCTGTGGTAGTGGTGAAAAGGGAGTGTACTCCAGGTGTGGAGGGGTGGCCTATGGGAAGGCATAGAGAAAGGAAATAGAATATCTTATATGGGAAACAGCAGAAATAGGATAGTTTGATTCAAATGTGGAGCATGTAGAGGGAAGTCACACGTCATAAACCCTAAACGGTAATCATTTTTGAATCAGATTGTGAAGAGCTTTAAAAGCCAAAGTGATTTGTACTTTATCACAGAGGTAAGAGAGAGTCACTGGAGTTTCTTGATCAGGAGAAAGGCATGGTCAGATCTGTGCTTTAGGAATATGAGTATGGATGGGACTTCTGGGAGCCAAGATGGCAGAGTAAGCAGTAAATTGCTGTAACTCTCCCATATTCACCTTCAAGCAACCATAAAATAGCAGCCAAAACAAATACTGAAACAGCAGAAACAGCAAAAAGATGGGGTGAAACAATCTTTTAGCCCAAAAAACTTGGAAGATCAGCAGGAAAGGTCTGTCTCACTCAGGTAAAAGGGGAGTATAGTCCAGAAGAGAAAGAATCCCAGCAAGCCAACAGTAAGTGTCCCCTTCAGCAAACCAGCAAGAGATCCTGACCCCCAGTGGAGTGGAGCAAGCAAACATCAACACCAGGACTCCCCATATGCCTCAGCATAGCCAGGGGAATGGGCAGACTCCAGCTCTAAGAATCACCATGTGCTTTAGCATAGCCCTGGGCAAACAGGTAGACACCAACCCTATGGGTGCCTAGGCAAACAGGCAGCCACCAGTGCCCATCTCTTGCCAGGTGTTTCAGTATAGCCCTGGGGAAATGCAGAAACACACTGCCGGCCTCAGCACATGCAAGACGCCACCACTAGGACCCTGGCTCAGCACCAGGTAAGCTGTCAGATTTCAACGGCCTCCAGCAGCACCAGCCACGCCCACCCCCACCCCATCAGCACTGTACCAGACACGAGGGTCCCTGTACGACTCAGGGCAACATCAGTGCAGCACCAAGTAAACAGCCAAGGCCTGTAACCCCTGACACAAGAAGCCTGAGATAGTGCCTCTTCCACCCCAGGGGCAGAGATCAAATTTAAAAGAAAGGAAAAAGGCCAAAAAAAAATAGAAAAAAAATTAAAAAAAAAGAATATGGCCATAAAAGGTTATTACGGTGACAGGGAAGATCAAGCCACAAACTCAGAAGAGGAAATATGTTTTATATGATAGCATTTGTATAACCTATATCAAGTTGCCTATCATTTTAGGAAGAAGGGAGGGGAGGAAGACAGGGAGAAAAACTTGGAACTCAAAATCTTATAAAAATGAATGATAAAAATTGTTTTGACGTGTAATTGGGAAAAAAATACTATTATCAAGGGGTTAAAAGGAATATCACTATGGTGGCTCTAGGCAGAATGGATTAGTGAGGGGAGAGACTGAAGGAAGGGAATTAATTAGAGGTGGGAGTGGGGGCCTACTGTAATAGTCCAGGCCAGAGGTGATGAGAGTCTAACCAGGGTGGTAGTTGTGCGAATGGAGAAAAGAATGAATCTGAGATACATTGTGAAGGTAGAATCAATAAAGCTTGGCCACCGTTTAGCTATGAGGGGTGAGACAGAGGGAGGAATCAAGGCTGAAGCCAAGGTTGCAAACCTAGGTGGCTGGAAAGATGGTGGTGACCTCAAAAGAAACAAGGGAATTAGAAAGAGGAGAGGATTGGGCTTTAGTTCTTCATTCAATTCTGTTGCACATCTTCAGAGAAGAGAGAGAAAACCAGGAGTTCCACTATTGTTTCAGCTGGATTCAATGAACAGTGAGCAGAATGTGAACTTCAGTAGAATGGGTCAGTGTAGAGACAGTTTGATTTTTATCTCTCTGTTCTATAGCAAATAGCAAAATGCTTTGCATATAGTAGGCATTTAGTAAATATTTGTTCAATTGGATGATGCCAGGTAGATAGTAATTGTAAGGTGTAAAAAGAATCATTCTGGGGCCATCTAGTCCAGCCTTATTTTACAGATGAGGAAACTGAGGCCCAAGCGAGTTTAAGTGATTTGTCCAAGGTCAATCAGTCAACAAACATTTATTAAGCACCTACTATGTGCCAAGCATTGTGCTAAGTGCTGGGGACAGAAAAAGAGACAAAAGACAGCCCTTTGCTCTCAAAGACCTTACAATCTAAAGGGGACGGGGAGAGACAACATGCAAACAAATATATACAAAGCAACCTACATACAGGATAAATAGGAAATAATTTAAAAGGGAAAAACACTGGAATTAAGAGGGGTTAGAGAAAGCTTTCTGTAGGAGGTGGGATTTTAGGTGAGACTTAAAGGAAGATAAGGAGGTTAGTAGTCAGAACAGAGAAGCCAGAGGGTTCCAGGCAAGAGGGAAACCAGAGAAAATGTCCAGAGACAAGAAATGGAATCTCGTTAGTGGAACAAAGTAGAAAGTGTCGGAGATGGGATTTTAATCCAGGTGCTCTCACTCCAGAGCCTACTCTAACTCCAGTGGTGGTAAAGGAAGTCCCATTACTCGGGTGTTGCTGCTTTGCACAATCCATTGTGATGGTGAGTGGGGGAGGAATAGCAGGCTCTCTCTACACTAGACTGATGGAGCCCAGGTTGGACTGCTGAGTAACTGTCTTTGTAAGAAACTGATCAAAGGGACTGTTTTCCTTCTATTCTTTCCTTTGGGGGATTTTTTTCAATCATTTTTTGACATTGGCCAGAGGCTCTGACTTCTCTCAGGATAGGATTTGTTTTGAGTATAAAGGAAATAGATGTCACAAAACTGACATATCTCCCCTATCCCAGAAGAATCATAGTTGTCCCTTTTAGAGATCTGCTTTGTGGAGATCCACCCAAAGAGCGTGGGCTGATAGGGGATAGGAATAGGGATTGGACCTTTGATTTTTCTGATACATGGATATCCTTAGTGAGGAAACTCCCTTTAGTGATACAGATTGGCACCTTCTTGCAAGTTAGTCTTAGATAGTTGCCTAGGGCATTGAGAGTTCAAGGGACTATTTCAGTCATACAGGCAGTTATACAGTCAAAGAAAGAATTTGAACTCAAGTCTATCCTGACTCCAAGGCCAGCTCTCTCCCCAAAATGCCAAGGGGGCTACTCAAACCCAAGATAGTAACTCATGCAGACTATCGAACAATGACAGCTGCTTTCTTCCTTCCTTCCTTCCTTCCTTCCCTCGCTCCCTCCCTCTGTCCTTCCTTCCTTCCTTCTTTCCTTCCTTCCTCCCTCCCTCCCTCTCTCTGCCTCTTTCTTTTTCTCTCTCTCTCTCTCTCTTTCTTTTTCTTTCTTTCTTTCTCTCTCTCTTTCTTCCTTCCTTCCTTCCTTTCTTTCTTTTTCTTCCTTCCTTCCTTTCTTTCTTTTTCTTCCTTCCTTCCTTGCTTTCTTTTTCTTCCTTCCTTCCTTTCTTTCTTTCTTTCTTTCTTTCTTTCTTTCTTTCTTTCTTTCTTTCTTTCTTTCTTTCTTTCTTTCTTTCTTTCTTTTCTTCCTTCCTTCCTTCCTTTCTCTCTCTTCCTTCCTTCCTTCCTTCCTTCCTTTCTTTCTTTCTTTCTTTCTTTCTTTCTTTCTTTCTTTCTCTCTTTCCCTCTCTCTTTCTTTCTTTCTCTCATCAGGGTTAAGTGACTTGCCCTGGGTCACACAGTTAGTAAGTGTCAAGTGTCTGAGGCCAGATTTGAATTCAAGTCCTCCTAACTCCAGGGCAGTGGTCTATCCACTGCATTGCCTAGCTGCCCCTTGTTTTCTTCCTTTTAAAAACAATAATATCTTTTGTTCTTTAAATCACCTTTAGCTCCAAATATATTAATCCTCTGAATGAGGCTGATGCAACTCTGCCTCACATAAAGCCAATTCGTGCACAAGTCAAGACGTCAGCGATGATGTCATTGGTCGTCTTCAAAAACAAAGGACAAACAGTAACAATTTCCTACCCTCCTACCTAGAGACTCATTCTTGGTAATAAACATTAAAAAAAAAAAAAAAACAACAACCAGAAAGCAGTTCTGCAAAACGATCTCTACTTCTGAGGCCTCTGAGACCAAATCTGAACTCAGGTTTTCCTCACACCTGGCACTTTATATGCTGTGCTACTTAGTGGACCCAACTGGTGTGTGTTTAGTTCTGTAAGACTAACCAATGTATCAATGGTATCTGAGAGTATATATAATATTTGACACCCACAGTCCCCCTCCAATGAATAGTACGTTAATTTTTTAAATCTTTTTTTGGTGCTAATAATGGTCATTACAATGACATAATATTCATTTTTTCCTCTCTATTTACATTATTATAGTCTACAGTAAGATCGTTTTCAAGGTATGGAGGGGTTGCATTTTTGAAATATTTGAAGAAAGAAAATCCCATCTCTGACCCCTGCTACTTGTATGGTAAGGTACTTAGGAAGTATCTTAGCATCTCTGGGCCTCAGTTTCCTCATCTGTAAAACAAGGAGGTTGGACTGGATGGCCTCAGGCATTTTTGAATTCTAACTCTGAGACTATGAGCCGTGCCCAGCCCTGTGGTAAAGACTTTGTTAAATTCTTCCTGGTGCAGGATGCCGGAGGTTATGCAAAGCAAGTTCTCAAAAGTGCTTCCTCGTAGGTCTTAAAAACAACAAACAAAATAATAACCCCAAAACTCAAACAAGGCAGAGTTAAAGGAGCAGCCTGGGAATATGATATTTAATATGGTATTTCCGACTTTGTCCTCACTGCCACTTCAGCTCTGGGTCCTTGAGGTTCATTTTTCCCATATGGAAGCAGAGACAATAAAGATTGTACTATCATCTTTTTTTTTTCTCTTCTACTAAGTAATGGAAAATGCTTGTTTTATTTCTTAAGTTCAGAATAAAACAGATAAAATTTTTAAAAGACTGTATTATAAATCTCAGAGTTATGTGGATTGAATGAAAAAGTGCTTTTACAACTATAAAGTACAATGGAACGGTAAGCTCTTGTGATTATTACTCTTAACAAGGCAACAGTATATTCTATTTGATAAGACTAGTCTTGGAGTCAGAAACACCTGAGCTCAAGTCCTCCTGCTTACATGTAACTATGTGTGTGACCATGGGCAGTCACTTAAACTGTCAGTGACCCCAGGCAACTTTCTAGGACTATAAATTACAGTTGTGTTCCCAGTCTGTATGAGTGAAGGGCATTTCCACACAGGAAGCTCCCTACATGGATGAAGTCACAGGTTTGGGCTAGTCCTTATCCCTAAAGGGGAAAACTGCTAAAACAGGCACCGACACTTTTTCACCAGCCAGTATCCCTCTCTAATGTCAGGATGTTGGCCTTTCTCTAGCTTGTAGCCATTGTTATCACTGTTCCCTTTTTTATCGAATCCCTTGAGACTCCAGAAATATGATGAAGTATCCTAGATTACATAGGGGAAGTTATTAGGGAAAATCACGATTCTGCTTCTAGACTCTAGGTTCTACTTCTGATTCTTGAGACCCTTCAATACAGAATAGCAGAATATTTAAAATCAGAATCTGAGTACAGTGAGGTGACATAGTGGTTAGAGTGCGGGTCAGGGCTTGAAGTCAGGGAAGACTCTTTTTCCTGAGTTCAAATCTGGCCTCAGATACTTACTAGCTGTGTGACCCTGGGCAAGTCACTTAACCCTGTTTGTCTCAGTTTCCTCATCTATAAAATGGTCTGGAGAAGGAAACGGCAAATCACTTCTGTATCTTTGCCAAGAGAACCCCAAATGAGGCCATGAAGAGTTGGACACAAATGAAAAAAAATCAGAAGGGATCATTGGAAGTCATTCAGCTCGAACTCCTCATTTTACAGGTGAGGAAACTGAGGATAATAAAGTTTAAGTCGTTGGCAGGAGGTCATAACACTTGTTAGCTGAAGAGGTGAAAGTGACCTAGGTTATGGTGTCCTTCCCATTGGCCTTCTTCCAGTGCCCTGGGGTTCTGAGGAGCGGATTAAAGGCTCTGACTTAATCAGGGAGAGCCCTCTCTGAGCCGGTCATCCTTCCCTGTATCCTAGGCTCTCACAAGTGCTACAAGATCTATGGAAGGAAATGGAATCCTCTTGTGAAGACCACCGCCCTGAGCTGGGTTCTGATAACTACAGTCTTAGTGTCTCCCCACTCTCCTATCCCTAACATCAGGGTCTCATTTGGAATATATACTTTGGGGACATCTCCAAAGCATCTGGCTTCCTCTGCGTCCACCCCCCCCCCCCCACCTTGATGATGCTGTGACTGAAAGATGTCCATCACTAATCTATTATCTCCAGCACAAAGGGGTGATTAAGATCTTAAAATCATAAATTTTGTAGCAGGAAGGGAGCCTTAGAAATCATCAAGTCCACCCCCTCTCGTTTTACAGATGAGGAAACTGGGGCCCAGAGGATGTGAAGTGATTTGTCCAAGGTCACAAAGATTGAAAGCAAGAGTTGGATTCAAACCCAAGACTCTAGAATCCTTCCCTGTTTCCTGTGTGCCACTAGGCCCTAGTGACTAGGATAACTTGAGGGCTTTACAGAGAAAGGACTAGCTGGGAAAAGTCTAATAGCTTTTATCTAAGGAATGATTGACACTTGGTGTTAGCATATAAAAGAAGTCTGGGCAGCTGAGCTGTGGGGACCATGGAGATGCAGTTTTTCTTTTTTTCAGCAGCCCTGAGGCTAACAGCTCCTCTTAGCTACATCTCTGACTACCTTCTAGGCCTCATTGTATTTTCTGTGGTCCACAAGAACAAACTCCAGAATCTGAAATAGTTTTAGTAAGAAATTTATTAGGTCATTTGGTAGAGAGAGCAAGCCAGAAAGAAGGGGTGGCTGGCTCCCCCACATTCTGGAAGGTTTACATTATATGAGATTTTGATTAAGGTTTCAGCACATGAGTCACACACAAATCACATGAAGGAAACACAAAACACAAATCCTTAGATCCCTTAGGGGACCTAAAACAAGAACGCTTTGTGTGGATCCAGGACCTAGGGGAACCCAAAATACCTCGTAGCCTTCTCCAGCATTCTTAGAGAGTTACAGGGGTCAGGTGATATTCTGGTTGGAAGCAGCCTCTAATCACATAAAGTTGGATTTAAGAAGTATAATAATTTCCTCAAACAATATAGTGGAGCATTCTTTTCACATCGGGTTTGCAAGGCCCTGACACCAGGGTCTGTAAGTTGCCACTTCATAAATGTAAGTGTTATGTTTATCTTGTCTGTCTTGCCACCTTTAACACCAGAAAGCTCACGATTTAACTACCTGCAGCTGCTTTGTGGGTTATTTTCAAGAGAGAAGAAAGGGAAATATCGGTCTTTTATGTAGTGTGGAGGGTACAAAGGTCTTTGAGATAAAAGCCACTGCCTCAAGCCACATAGGAAAGAGAAGCACTACTAATCTTTCCTTAAGATACTCAAAATCCTGCCCAAAGTGTCACACTAGGTCCAGTGGATTTGTTCTTAGGATATAATAGATTATTGACTCCCCTCCTCCCACTCTATATTTCACTGTAAAATAAATATCTTAATTATCTTTATTAATTTTTTAATAGTACTGTGGGCCTGTGATTTCATCTGTTTAGGGAATTCCTAGTGAGGAAATTATCAACTCAGATATGTAACTGATTATTAACCTATCATTTTAGCGAGTTGCCAACTCAGGGTCATACAACCTGTAAGTACCAGAGGCAGGATTTGAACCCAGGACTTTCTAACTTTAAGACTTACTCCATGTCTATTATACTACATTATGCTGCCTCTATAAAGTTATAATTTTGAAGATACTATTAGATGACATTTATAGAACTTTAAAGTTTGTCAAATACTTTGCAAATATTCTGATTGATCCTCACAACAACCCTGTGAAGTAATTGTACTTGTTACTATGCCAATTTTATAAATGCAGAAACTGAGCCTCACAGAGGCTATATAACTGGCCTGCAGTTGTCTGGTAAGTGTTGGAGATGGATTTTGAAACCAAATCTCTCTTGATACCAAGTCCAGAGTTACTCATATTCCTCCCCTAAAACAACTTGAGTGTTTTATAACAATATTTTTAGTTGATTTAATCATTTCCAGAAATCTTTTATTCATTCACTGATGGTGGTACACAGAAATAGGTACATTTGCGAAAGGGATGGATTTGTGAAAAAGACAATATGTTCTCGTTTGGATATGTTAAATGGGAAAAGCTTATGGGATGTCCTGGTGGAGATACCCAATAGACAGTTGGTGATGTGGTTTCAGAGCTCAGGAGAGAGATTAGGGGTGGATATGGAAGATATGGAGGATGCCTGGCTCTAACTTTCCTAGACTCCGGTGGAGGTTGGGGTGGGGGTGTGTGGGGAACCAATTTTAATCCTTGGAGGAGACCAGGGTGTGGTGGTTCTTCTCCCTCATTACCCTTCCTTCAGGGAATATTGCCATTACCCTTGTGGCCTGTGGATTCAATGGTACTGTTTAACTCCAGCATGACTGGATTAAACAACCTCCCAACTACCTAGGAACTATGCTCCTAACCTATCATTTCTCCAAATGCAGTCTATAATACACTTTTCCAAAATTTAAGATAAAGGTTAAAGTATATCTGATTTGCCTCTTTATGAAATCTGCAAGACTGCTCATTTTCCCAAAATTTCTCTTTTTTTCTCCTTGAATTACCAACTACTTGTGGTAGGTCAGAATCTATCCTAAAACAGCAGTTCTCCTTGTCATACATTCTATGTTTTAAAGAACAAGATTATGATTAGAGAAGGTCAAGAAATTATCAGTTACTTTATTTTTTAGCAGACAGAAAAAAAGGTTCCACATGAAATTCAAAGAACTGGACCCTCTACCTTGATCACTACTATATTATATATAAGTTATAACTTTCTGATCAACTTCTTGAATTCATCTTCTAGTTCAGCTAGCACCACAATATTCTTTCTGTTTATTTGTCCATTGATCACCACTCAAATTCTCTCCACTATGCTTCCTGTTTCCCATTCATGAATTTCCTAATTTGATTATAAATATACTACTCCATCATACTTTTCTTCCTTCTCCCATTTTTATACATCTGGGGGTCTTGCTAGTTAGTCGGCTGATGTGTTCCTGTCATATTAGAGATAGGAAACTAATTAGACTTTCTTGCCTGAACAAGAGCTCACCCCTTCCTGATAAAACCCAGGGACCTTTACCTTTACGGTTGAGCAGCCTTTGTGTGGAGATAATAAAGGACACAGGCATCCCATAGATTGACCAAGGCAGGTTGCAAGAACTTGATGAAATCGATGCATTCCAAGACCGATGTCTGTTTCTCTGACTTTCCTTCTGCCAGAGCCTGTAGACCAGCATGCCTAATAAGTCTCTTTTGGTAACAGAAACCTAGAAACAGAAATTCTTTTCCTCCAGGTGACAATGACAAGGTGGTATCCTTTCCCATGGACTCCACTTTCACTGCCCCTTTTTCCCTTGTACCCTTCCTCTGGTTAGTTCCATGTTAGGATAAAAGCTTTGCTTTATGTGAGTTAAAATACCTCTTATAAAGGCCTAATGCTTTAATAATTATTGGTTGACTCTTTTATGAAAATTTTCTTATGTCCCCAAACCATGAGAAGAGGCTAGGACAATCAGATTCACAAGAATGCAGGCAAATATGTTTTGTTACTCACCCTCATAAGATATAATATACCCCAACCCCAAACCTATCATTCCTATATCTTAAGCAGGTCCAGGAAGCCAAATCCTACCCTCATATACTATCTTGATCAGCTATTCCTTTCGTAAATATAGCTTTATTTCCTGAAGCCCCTACCTTCAATCAGCAGCTGCAATGAAATGCTACCTGTATCCTTAAGATCTTTTTCCTTCCTGAAACTTCGTAATCCCAAGCTAACGTACTTTGTGTTTGGCCAGGGTAGATGGGTATGACTACCCTGATCTTTCAGGGAAGAATAAATCATTAAGATTAGGAAGAAAAAGCAACCAAATCCTTCAATTAATCCTTCATAGACCTAGAGGAATTGATATTATGGGGAAAGTGCTGGATTAGGAATGGGGTGGGGGAGCAACGAGGGAGTTACTGCTAAACCACTACCTTGATTTGGGGCCTTAGGAAAATCACTTTCACTTCTCTGGAATTCAGAATTCTCACCTATAAAATGAGGGGATTGAACTATATATATAGTATATAATAACATATAATAAGATTATATATATGTATATATATATATGCATGCATATGTATATAAAGGTCCCTTTCATCTCTAAAGTCCTATACGGGAAGGAGGGAATGACTTTAGTCTGAAGGACAAGCTAAAATTAAAGCTAATGAAATAAGGACAGCTTATTTCCTTATATCTTTTAATCTTGTATGGATTCATCTAAGGAAGATTTCCAGAATCTCAGGTAAGGTTGATTAATAGTAGGAACTCTCTGAGATGATTATTTTAGAAATTGTTTTTTTTGGGGGGGGAGGGAACCTTGATTCTTATGCTCCATTGATATGTGGTTACTTTAAAAATATTTTATGATTTTTTTCTTGCTGTTTGGTTGTATGTACTATATGTTTGGAAAATGCAGGTACCCAAGACCAGTTTTCCTGATACTGTACTTCTACCTGACAAGCTATTAGCTGCTACCATTGTAAAACTCATTTGCACAGCAGGATGTAGGTACAGTTAAACAATTATGTTTGCAGAGGTGAAGTTTCATTATCATATTAATGAAAGTAATCAGCTTCTTGCAGGCTTTAAAAAACTTTCCCAAATAGTGAGAACCTAAAAAAAGGTAGATAGTAAGTCTTTGGCAGAATAATGGGAAGTCATTGTATTATTAATTAGCTAGAATTCTACAGAACCATTGGCCCCTTCCTGCATGTATTTTCACATGTTCTTCACTTATTTCATGCCTAAATTACTGCAACAGCATCCTAGCCCACCAAGCTAACTCAGCCTCCCCTTTCAGCTCCATCTTTCTTCCTGCTTGAGTTTAACTTTAATTACGGCTATCTCAAGCTTAAAAACCTTTAGCAGATCTGTATTTCCTATTTTTTAACATTCATCTTTAAATTTTGAGTTCCAAATTCTCTCCATCCCTCTAGCCCCACCCCCACCCATTGAGAAGGCAAACAAAATGATACCTATTATACATATGAAGTCATGCAAAATATATTTCCGTATCAGCCATGTTGCAGGGGGAAAAAAGGTATAAAAATAAAGTGAAAAAATGCTTCTTTCTGCACTCAGAGTTCCTTAGTTCTTTCTCTGGAGGTGGATAGTGTTTTTCATCAGGAGCCCTTTAGAATATTGTGGATCATTGTATTCATCAGAATAGCTAAGTCTTTCGCAGTTGATTATCATTACAATATTGCTGTTACTTTATGCAGTGTTCTCCTGGTTCTGCTCACTTCACTTTGTATCAGTTCAGATAAGTCTTCCTAGGATTTTCTGAAACTATCCTCTTTGTTATTTCTTCCAGCACAATAGTATTCCATCACAATCACATACCACAACTTGTTCAGCTATTCCTGAATTGATGGGCATCTCTTCAAGTTTCTAATTCTTTGCCACTACAAAAGGAGCTGCTATACATATTTTTGTACACACATATGGGCCATTTTCTTTTATCTCTTTGGGATACAGACCTAGTAGCACTATTACTGAATCAAAGGGTATGCAGTTTTATAGTCCTTAGGTCATAGTTCCAAATTGTTCTCTATAATGGTTAAGCCAATTGACAGCTCCATTAACAGTGCTTTAATGTACCCATTTTTCTACATCCCCTCCATCAACTGTCAGTTTCCTTTTCTATCATGTTAGCCAACCCAATAAGTGTGAGGTGGCACCTCAGAGTTGTTTTAATAAAAATGACTTAGAGCATTTTTTCAAATGACTGTTGATAACTTTTCTTTCTTCTTCTGAAAACTGCCTTATTCATATCCTTTGACCATTTATCAGTTGGGGAGTGGCTCTTATTTTTATAAATTTGCCTCAGTTCCATACATATTTGAGAAATGAGGCCTTTGTCAGAGAAACTTGCTGTAAATCTCTATTCCCCCCAGTTTTCTGTTTTCCTTTGAATTTGGGCTGTATTGGCTTTGTTTGGTTAAAACCTTCGTAATTTAATGTAATCAAAATTATCCATTTTTACCTCCCATGATCCTCTGTATCTCTTGTTTTGTCATAAACTCTTCCCTAGTCCATAGATAAACCTGGCAATATCCTGCCACACTGAAAAGATTTTTCGAATAGACCTGAGTATGATCTGAATACCTATTTTCAAAGACCAGCTTAAGCAAATTCCAGAGAGGCTCATAACCAGAAGGACGTCCTCCGGGTAGTAAGTTGTTTGGCCATGAACACTCGTGCAATTGCTTGAGTTTCAATCAGCAATAGTGAAAAAGAAATCCAGACTGATGAACTAATGGTTCCTTGAGGTCTAGTATGTATGAGTAAGTATGTTACTTACAGTAGACTAATTATGGCTTCAGGGTGGAAAGAGTGCTGACTCTGGAGTCAGAGGTTGTTGTTGAATCATTTTTCAGTTGTATCTGACTCTCTGTGACCCCATTTAGAGTTTTCTTGGCAAAGATGCTGGAATGGTTTGCCATTTCCTTCTCCAGCTCATTTTACAGGTGAGGACACTGAGGCAAATAGGTTAAGCGGCTAGTCACACAGCTAAAAATTGTCTGAGGCTGTATTTCAACCCTAGAAAAAGAGTCTTCCCAACTCTAGGCCTGGCACCTTATCCACTGTACCACCAGGAGTCAGAAGACAAGGGTTCAAATCCCATGTAGCATGCTTAGTAACTATGTGACCTTAGACAAATAACTAACCTCTCCTAGGCCTTAGTTTACTCATGTGTAAAATGAGTAAGCTAAACTATATGGCCTGTGAGCACCCTGTGACCTAAAAATGTGACTGAGAATCTTTCTTAGAATTTTTTTAATTAAAAGGATGTGACTAATGTTTTTATTTCTTAAACTAGAGGGGTTGTGTGACATAGTGACCTGAGTGCTGGACTTGATGTAAGCAAGACACATGGGTTCATATCTTGCCTCTGATACTTGCCGGTTTTCTGTCACTTAACCTTTCTGAACCTCAGTTTTCTCATCCATAAAATGGAAGTAGTAATACCTCTGCAAAGCTTCCTTGCATTGTTTTTGTGAAGTTTCAATGAGATGACACATAGTAAGTGTTCTATAAACTTCAAAAGTATTATATAAATATTAGTCGTTATTATTAATTCCTTTAAAGCATCAGGGGTACTTAGCCTGCGTTCCAAGAACTAAAAAAAACCTGATTATTGCATTTCAACAAAATTGGTTTCCTTTTAATCCTATACATTTTATTTTATGCATTTAGGATATTTTGAGAAAGCGTCCATATACTTCACCAGATTGTCCAGTCTGAAACATACACAAAAAGTTAAGAATCCCTGCTTTAAAGGAAAAAGGTTGAGGGAACATTCTGGAGTTCACACAATATCTAACAGAATTATTCCAGGAATAGGAAGATTAATTGAAGACAGATGTCTGTTCCAGGAAACCTTTGCATATTAACCAGAGGTTGAGTTTGGAGGGGTAGGGAGTGACCTGTAGACATCCATCAATCTATAAAATGTCCCATGAATCCTGCAAATTACCGACCAGTATCAGAATTGAAGATCTCTCCTTGTCAGTGAAGAGAAAAAGTTTAAGAAGAACCACACCAGTGTTTGTTTAGCTGCAAATTGTAATTGATCATTCAATAAGCATTTATTAAATATCTATTTGGGACAGGTAGGTGGTGTAGTGAATAAAGGGCCAGGCTTGGAGTCAGGAAGATCTTAGTTCAAATCTGCCCTCAGACACTTGCTAGCAGTGTGACCCTGGGCAAGTCGCTTAACCCCATTTGCATCAGTTTCTTTAACTGCAAAATGGTCTGGAAAAGGACATGGCGAACCACTCCAGTATCTTTGCCAAGAAAGCTTCAGATAGGGTTATGAAGAGTCAGACACAACTGAAACAACTGAACAAGTATCTACTTTGTGCCAGGTATTGTCGTAGGTTCTAGAGATACAGAGACAAAAATAAAGTAGTCCCTGTCCTCTAGGAGCTCACCTCCTATCCAGTAGGAAACATTTGTATATAGAGCATATATACAAAATAAAAATATGAGAATATTTCCTGGGGTGTGAGTAGTGATACCAGTGTCTGGGGAAGGTGACATTTGAGCTGAACTTTGAAGGGAACCAGGGATATTCCAGCCTCAGTTTCCCAATCTGTAAAATGGGATAATAACACCTCCCTCATAGGGTTGTTGTGAGGCTCAAATAAGGTAATACATATAAAAAGCTTTGTGAATCTTTAAGTACAGTATACACATTTTAGCTATTATTATTCTAAAAGACAGAGGTGAGAAGAAAGTATTCCCAGGCACTGAGAATTGCTTATGTAAAACCATGGAGAAGACAGATGAAGTGATGCAGGAGGAACAGCCTGAAAGCCAATTCGCCTGAACAGGAAAGTGTGTGAAAGGACCTCAGAGACCATCTAGTCCAACACCCCGTCTTAGGAAACTAAGCAGGGGAGGTGAGGTTCAAGGAAGATAATGGATGTAAAGCACTCTGCAAATCTTAAGACCCTATGTAACTGCTGGTTTTTATTATTGCTGCTGTTAGCTTGCAGTCACCAGGCCTCCAGTCTAATGGTGACTTCATTTCCTGAGTCTTCAAACACGCTACTGTGGGGCTCAAGCAGCAGTCAGATTCTTTAATAAAAAAAATAATGTAAGCATAAACTTTTAAGTTTGATCCACATAATTAATTCTTTCTTAAGAATAGGGAATCAAGAAAATAATAAATCAAGCCCTGATTTGTACCACTTGGAGATTTCTGAGATGTAAATGACCATACTGAAAATTTAACCACCAGCTCTCCAAGGTCAGAGTTGGCTCCAGCACTCCCTTGGGACTATAATGTATAACGTATAATAACCCTAGTATTCAATCTTCAAAACTTTAGTTACTCATCACCTGATTTCTTACTTGTCTGGCCTAATTTATTTCAGGCCTCCAGAATTCATGAGGACCTACCCGATTTGCATGGTAGGCTTTTGAAAGGATGGGGCAGCTAGGTGGGGCAATGGACAGAGTGAAGGGTCTAGAATCAGGGAGGCCTGAGTTCAAATCTGGTTTCAGGCATTTACTGCCTAGGTGACCCTGGGCAAGACCCTTGACCACTGTTTGCCTCAGTTTCCACATCTATAAAATGGTATAATAAATAACAGCACCTACCTCCCAGGGTTATTGTGAGTATCAAGAGAAATAATATTTGTAAAGCTCTTAGCACAGTGTCTGGCACACAGTAGGTGCTACATTTGTTGTTCAGTCATTTTTGGTTGTGTCCAGCCCTTCGTGACCCATTTAGGGTTTTCTTGGCAAAGATACTGGAGATTTCCTTCTCTGGCTCATTTTACAGATGAGGAAACTGAAGCAAACAGGGTTAAGTGAGTGGCCCAGGGTCACACAGCTAGGAAGTATCTGAGGCCAGATCCGAACTTAAAAAGATGAATCTTCCTGACTCTAGGCCTGGCTCTCTACCCACTGAGCCACCTAGCTGCCTAGGTGCTATATAAAGGTTAACTATTATTAGCTCTTATTATCATAAAAATAGAATTCACTTACTCCACTGGTAGATTCCAAGACCTGATTTTCTGTCATTTTAATGTGATATCTTTGCACATGTACACCATGGTCCATTATGTTTAAAGATAGTGACAACCATTAACAGTAGCATCTATGTGGGAAAATAACATTAAAAAGGTCAGGTCAGTTCAATTCAGCTCAGAAAAAAAGGTTTTTTTTCTCTTCATGTGCATTATACAGCACCTGTCTTCCAGTCAACATTCCTGATTTCTTTTGCCTAACTAGATTCTTGCCAAAGAGAGAGGGCTCTTTCAGTGTGGCTCAGACAGGTATAGGGAGGGCAGCAAATAAAAGGTTGTTTGTACTGTTTCTAACAGTTTAAATTTAGTTTGATACCATTTGCTTAATGTGTGACATACTTATGTGGCTCAATGAGCTTCATTTCCATGTGCTGTTTCAACTGAGTCATTTGCTCAGGCAATATAGGGATAATAATGTAATTACTGAAACAAACAGAGTGTGTCTCTGAAAGCACAGAGAAGGGAAGCCTTTTAGAAATGTGTTAACTTTAATAATACTGACAGGGAATGTTGACAGGAGTTGTATAACACTTGGATTGGGCACAGTTTGGGCCTCAGCTTGGAGCTTAGGAAAGTGCATCCTGGAGCAGCTCTGCAAGCAACCCCAGGCAAGGGTTTAACTTAACTTATGACAGAGTCTTCATTTCATTTCCCAGTGAGTCCAAACTTCTTACAGAAGTGGAACATAACTACAAATAGAGAGTATTATCCTTTCGTAAGGTTCTTAACCCTTTTCTGTGTCATGCACCCCATTGGCAATCTGGTGAAGCCTAGGGAACCTATCTTAGAATTAACTGCATGAAGGATGTAAGACAACTCCAAAAGACTCGTGATGGAAAATGCTATTCAGATCCAGGGAAAGAACTTTGAAGTCTGAATGCAGATGGAACCATACTATTTTCTCTCCTTTTCTTTTGTTGTTTTGTTTTGTTTCTTCTTTCTGGTGGTTCCTCCCATTCATTCCAATTTTTCTTTACATCATGACTAATGTGAAAATATATTTGATATGAATGTGTAGGTAGAGCCTATAGCAGATTGCACATTGTCTTGGGGAGGGGAGAAGAGGAGGGGAAGAAAATTCAAAACTCAAAATCTTACAGAAGTGAATGTTGAAAACTACAAATAAATAAATTAATTTTTAAAAATTACGTGCATGAAATAAAATATAGGATTACAAAGGAAAACAGTTATATTGAAATATATTTATGAAAAAAAATCTAAAAAGTTTACAGACCCAAATTAAGAATCCTTACTAGGGTAAGGAAGGAAGGAAAAGAAGAAAGGAAGAAAGAAAGAAAGAAAGAAAGAAAGAAAGAAAGAAAGAAAGAAAGAAAGAAAGAAAGAAAAGAGGGAGGGAGCAAGAAGAGAGAGCAAAGATGGAAAGAAAGATGAGAGACAGAAAGGAAGGAGGAAATAAGAGAGAAGAAGAAAGAAAGAAAAAATATAAAGGAAAAAGAATGCAAGTGGGAGAGAAAGTAAAATAGAAAGGTAGGGAGAAGAGTGAGGAAAAATTGAGGGAAGGAGGAAGGAAGAGTGGGAGAAAGAAGAAGGAAGGAAGTATGGGGAAGGGAAGAAAGGAAATAAGCTGACCTTGGGCAAGTCACTTAACCCCAATTGCCCTGCTGTCCCCCTCCAAAAAAAAGTAAGAAAAGAAGGAAGGGGAAGGAAGAGAAGAGAAGGAAGCAAGGAAAGAAGAAAGAAAGAAACCAAGAGAAAAAAATGAGGGAGAGAGAGAAGAGAGAGGAAAGATGAAAAGAAAGATGGACAGACAGAAAAGAAGGGGAGAAAGAAAGGAGGGAAAGAAAGAAAGAGGAAAAATGAAGATAAAAACAGAAAAGGAAGAAAAAAGGGAGGAGAATGTGAAAGGGAGAGAGGGAAGAGAGAAAGTGAAGGAGGAAGGGAAAAAGGAGGAAGGAAGAGAAGAAAGGGAACATAATATGAAAATTCGAACATAGAAATATGTTTTGCATAAATTCATATGTATAATAAGTATGGTATTTCTTTTCTTAGAGAATTTGAAACTGAAAATAAAATAAAACAGAAATAAATATACACATACATATATACATGTATGCGTGTGTGCGTTTGTGTATGTAAACCTAGGAAGGGTTCAATTGGAGTGGGACCGGGAGAACAGATTTCCAGAATGGAACGTTATATAAAACAAAAGACATCAGCAAAATTGAGAGAGAGAGACAGAGACAGAGAGAGACACAGACAGAGAGAGAGAGAGAGAGAGAGAGAGAGAGAGAGAGAGAGAGAGAGAGAGGGAGAGAGAGAGAGACAGACAGACAGACAGACACAGAGACAAAGAGAGAGTCAGACAGAGGCAGAGACAGAGACAGAAACAGAGAGACAAAGAGAGATAGAGAGAGACAGAGAAAGAGAGAAACAAAAACATGATCTGAACCCATGTTGTAAAGCCTGGATATTTACCGTCCCATTTTTGTGGATAACTAATGATCAAGTACACACTCAGTACAAGGAACTATACCAGGCTCTACAAGATCCAGGCAGTTTAGATGTCACAGAGTATTATCAAAACATGGAAGGGGTTGTCTTTTGATTGCTATGAAATTGCTCCTCCTGATTCACTGTCTTATAATGTTGGTAGATAACAGCTGAGCTACAGTAGATAGGTCCTTCTCTTTCCCTTTTCATCAGCCCAATATCTGCAGAAAACCAGAGCAAATTATCTCCTCCCTTTCATCTGCCACAGCTGGATCCTCCCCAGAAGAGCACTGTAACTTCAGATGTAGGAAACATTTTTTTAAAATTAATTCTTTTTTATATTCTTTTCAGCTCTGAATTCTCTCTCTTTCCCTCCTCCCCTTCCCCCACCCATTGAGAGGCAAGAAAAACAAAACTCAATACAAATTTGTATAGTCAAACATAACAGATTTCTACATTATCTATGTGCAAAAAATAAAAAAAAGAAGGGGGAGAGAGAGAGAGAGAGAGAGAAAAGAAGAAGAAGAAGAAGAAGAAGAAGAAGAAGAAGAAGAAGAAGAAGAAGAAGAAGAAGAAGAAGAAGAAGAAGAAGAAGAAGAAGAAGAAGAAGAAGAAAGAGGAGGAGGAGGAGGAAAGGAAGGAAGGAGAGAGGAGAGAGAGAGGAAGGAAGGTAGAAAGAAAGGGAGGGAGGAAGGAAGGAAGGAAGGAGAGAGAGAGAAAAGAAAAAAAAATATGCTTCGACCTCTCTGAGTTCATCAGCTCTCTATTTTTATTTTTTTTTGAGGGGGGAAGGCAGGGCAATTGGGATTAAGTGACTTGTCCAAGGTCACACAGCTAGTAAGTGTCAAGTGTCTGAGGCCGGATTTGAATTCAGTTACTCCTGACTCTAGGGCTGGTGCTCTATTCACTGCGCCACCTAGTTGCCCCAATATAATCAAATGGTTTCAGACTTGCTGAAGATCACACAGCTAGTAAACATCAGAAGCTGGATTTGAACCCAGATCCCCTGACTCCAGGCCTGGCACTCTGTCCACTGAGCCACCTAGCTACACCTTCATCAGCTGTGTATCTAGAGATGGATAGCTTTTCTCATCACGAGTCCTTGGGAATTGTTGTTGATCATAGACAAAGGAAATATTAATGTTTCATATTAGTTGTGAATTCTTATATAGCAAAAGACAAAAATTTTAATGTCATTTATTCCTTAGCAACTATAAGTCATATCGCTTTGCCTTCATAACATTTAATGCAAATTACTTAAGATGCTGTTAAATCTTGATATGCAAAGGAAATGGAATGATATTACAGTGACTGTGGAAAAGCACACTTTTGAATATACTTAACTCACTAAATTCTGAATGATATGTGATGAGCTTTTCAGTTTGTTTTGTTTTGTAAATTCTGTCCCTCAATCCAAAGAGAGTAAAGGGTAGAGCCAAGGGAAAGGATAACATTCTTGGATATAACTGTTTTGCTTTGAATTTCAAATACCTTTCCTTTTCTTTCTCTTTCTTAAATACGGAATTGTGTGACCTTATTTAGCTAGCTGGTCATGCCCTGTAATAAGCTTATACTGAATTTGCCACATACCATGAAGATTTCATGAATTTCTCTCACTGTCTGTTTGTTAGCTAAGGGTTTAAACCTACCTATTTGCATGTCTATCTGATGTACAGAGCTCCAGCTCGGGCCACATAAGTAAACTAAGAACTCATCATTGGGTAAGTAGTAGCCTAGAATTTATTGAATACCTACTGCGTATAGTAACATTTCCAAAAAATGTCAGTTTCACCATAAAATGCTTTCAGACTTGAAATATATTACAGGAAGCAATAAATGCTGATCTGAGAAGGCTGGGGATATAGAATACACTGAGAATAAATGGAGGCTTGAGAAATTTTGAAGTAAAATGGAGGAAATTAAATCTATTTCAAGCAAAATATTTCATAATATTACTTATGATCTATGTATGAGTATGAACTTATATTTTATTTCACAATTAATATTCAGATTCTACCTCTAACACGTATCATCTCTGTAAGTATTGGAAAGTCACTTAACTTCTCTAAGTCTCAGTTTCCTCATCTGTAAAGTAGAAATATTAATGTCTATAGCAATCACAGGGTTGTGGTGAGGATCAAGTGAGATGATGTATGTAAATTCCTTTGCAAACTTTAAAGGGCTATTTACATATCAGGTATCTTTTTTTTTCTTTTTCACACTTGTGTGGATGGAATTCATAAGGAAGTGACTCTTCTGCTATTATACCATTTAATGTAAATATTATATTTATTATAATATATTTATATATATATTTATTATAATTACATTGCATATATTCTGCTATTGTATTTGTATTTTATAGACTTTCACACAAAATAACTCCTTCTTGAAATTGAATAAAAGTATCTGAATATAAATTCATCTTCTAAAAGCAGCTTCAGGACAATTCTAGTGGACAATGGGATTGATATGGGCCCCAGTCCGTATCTATGGGGTTTTACTTTATTCCACTAGGTCTCTATATTTTAAAGCTTTTCATTCCATATATCTTGGAAATTATGAATAGTTAGTGTAATGACATTTATTAAACAATATGCTTAATTTTTTATGATTTCATGTTACATATGGGTAATTATGGGTAACAGTTTTATCTATAATAATACTCTAGTTACAGCACTTTTTATTTGTTTAATTCTCAAGGATATTCTGAGGTCTATATTTGTAGAATGGGGTCTGTTATCTTTTTTCCAAAAGACAGAAGGCTTGCCATGCATAATTCTTGCTACCAAATTGCATCTTGCTACATATTTGGTAGATGCTAAATTTAACCATCTGGGATAATGTTACACAACTTCTTCTGTTTCTTTGCATAAATATGCATTGGTCAATAAGTCTAGGATCCTTAAGAATAGCCCTTCTGTAAATTCTGGTGGCAATGACCAGATCATGAATTGTCATCATAAACCTCTCCATTGTGGCAAAAAATATCCAACCATCTCTGCTCTTTGTTCAATGCTTTTTTACTGATGTAATGTTAATTGAATTTATGTATGTGTTTTTCCATGGAGAACTTTTTGATGCCCCCCTTGGATCTTAGCCATTTCATAGACTAAGATCATTGTCATTATAGTAGTCGTCATCATCATTACCATCATCATCATCATCATCATCATCATCATCATCATCATCACCATCATCATTATCCTCCTCCTCCTTCTCTTTCTCTTCCTCCTAATTATTTTGTTGGGAAAAGTATTACCAGCAGTAAAATTTCTTGTGGAAATTTCCTTCACATCATCTAGTACACCAGGGATTTTCAGAATACAGTCTGGTAGGGTATAAAATAAAGTCAGAAAGGATCTCATTCACTAATTCAATTGGGGTTAAAGTTCCTTGTCAGTGTGATTTGTGAATTAAAAAAAAGTAATTAATTGGATAAATAGAAATTGTTTTTTCAAGGCACTTTAAAAATTTTCATTTCTAAGAATACGTTAAGGACTCACTATTCATTAAAGGGTGAAGTCGGAGCACAGCTAAAATGTTTATGTTAAATTGTTTTGATTATTGAGATGTAAAGAAAAAAGTTGCCTTTTCCCCATTGTTTGAAAACCAGCTTTATTCACGGTTGGATAACTCAGTCAAGTGGAACTTCAATGAATTTTGAAGCAAAAATGTTTTCTCTCTTAGGCTCAAGATGAGCATGACATTGCTCATAAATAAATAGAAGTTCACTACAGGTTTGTTTTTTTATATAATTTTCAATTTAGTAACCATTACTTAAAATACGTTCAGAGACAAACATTTTTAAATGACCCCATGTCAAACTAATATCTCCATTAGTTATGATTTATAAAAACAAGCTTATTAAATTTAACAAGATAATACTCAAAACATTCTATTTCCTTCCATGGCTTCCTCTAGGTTCACTTTTTTCTGCGTATTTTTTCTGATTCTGTCACTCTTATTAGTTTTACTTAGTTGTTGTCAAGGGGTTTGTTCTTGTTCTTAGTCTGATTTCTTTATACTTCTTTCTGTTCTGGGTATTTATCATTGCTTATAGTACAATAATATTATGTTGTGATGATATATCACAATTTATTCAACCATTCTTCAATAGTTGGGCATGTGGTTTATTTTCTACATTTTTCTTTTATCAACCAAAATGTTCATGAACAGGTTTTTCCTTTTAAATTATATCCTTAGCGTATAATTCAAGTAGTGGGAATACTAGGCCAAAGGACAGGAACATTTTTCAAAATAGTATTTTATTTCTTTTCCCAATTACATGTCAAGACAATTTTTAGCATTCATTTTTACAAGATTTTGAGTTCCAATTTTTTCTCCTTCCCTTCCCTCCCTTCTTCCCAAAATGACAGGTAACTTGATATAGGTTATACATGTACTATCATGTAAAACATATTTCCATATTGGTCATAGTTGTGAAAGAAGAAATAGATTAAAAGCAATCAAAAAATCTGCAAAAAAGAATAAAGTAAGTGAAAAAAATAAGCTTCAATCTGCATTCAGAGTCCATCAGTGCTTTATCTGGATGTGGATAGCATTTTCCTTCCTGAGACTTTTGCACTTATTCATTGTGTTGCTCAGAAGAGCTGAGTCATTTATAGTTGATCATCATACAATGTTGCTGATAGTGTGTACAATGTTTTCCTGGTTCTGCTCATTTCACTTTGCATCAGTTTGTACAAGTCTTTCCAGGTTTTTCTGAAATCTGCCTGCTCATCATCTCTTATTGCACAATAGTATTCCATTACATGCATATACCACAACTTGTTCAGCCATTCCCCAATTGATGGCTTGCCCTCAGTTTCTAATATTCTGCCATTATGAAAAGGGCTGCTATAAATATTTTTGCACATGTGGGTCCTTTTTCATTTTTATTATCTCTTTGGGATACAGACCTAGTAGTGGTATTGCTGGACCACAGTTTTATAGCCCTTTGGGCATAGTTCCAAATTGCTCTCCAAAAATGTTTGGATCAGTTCACGATTCCTTCAGAAGCACATTAGTGCCCCAATTTTCCCATATCCTCTCCAATATTTATCATTTTCCTTTTTTTTTGTCATATTAGCCAATCTAATAGGTATGAGATAGTACCTCAGAGTAGTTTTAATTTGCATTTCTTTAGTCAAAAGTGATTTAGAGTACTTCTTCACATGCTTGTAGATACCTTTGACTTCTTCACCTGAGAACTGCTTTTCGTATCCTTTAACCATTTATCAACTGGGGATTGGCCTGTATTCTTATCAATTTGACTCAGTTTCCTATATGTTTGAGAAATGAGGCCTTTATCAGAGACACTGTAATCTTGGTTGCATTGGTTTTGTTTGTGCAAAAAGCTTTTTAATCTACTATAATCAAAATTATCTATTGTCCATTTTATAGTGCTCTCTATCTGTTGTTTGATCATAAATTCTTCTCCATAGATCTGACAGGTAGACCATTCCTTGCTATTCTAATTTGCTTATGGTGTTACCTTTTATGTCTAAATCATGTATCCATTTTGACTTATCTTGGTATATGGTGTGAGATGTCGGTCTACACCTAGTTTGTGCCTTATTGTTTTCCAGTTTTCCCAGCAGTTTTTGTCAAATAGTGAGTTCTTATCCCAAAGGCTCAGTTCTTTGGATTTTTCAAATACTAGGTTACTAAGGTCATTACTATTATGTCTTGTGTACCTAATCTACTCCACTGATTCACCACTCTTTCTTAGCCAGTAGTGATAGTTTTGATGATTAATGCTTTATAATATAGTTTGAGATCTGGTATTGCTAGGTCACTTTCCTTTGTATTTTTATTCATTAATTCCCTTGATATTCTTGACCTTTTGTTCTTCCAGATATTATTTTTTCTAGTTCTATCAAATTTTTTTTTGGTGGTTTGATTGGTAGGGCACTGAATAAGTAAATTAACTTAGGGAGAATTGTCGTTTTTATTATATAGGCTCAGCCTACCCATGAGCAATTGATATTTTTCCAATTGTTTAGATCTGTGTGAAAAGTGGTTTGTAATTGCGTTCATATAGTTCCTGGGTTTGTCTTGGCAGGTAGACTCCCAAGTATTTTATATTACTTACAGTTATTTTAAATGGAGTTTCTCCTTCTATGTCTTGCTGCTGGGTGTTTTGGCCCTATAAAGAAATGCTGATGATTTATGTGGGTTTATCTTATATCCTGCAACTTTCCTAAAGTTATTAATTATTTTAAGTAGTTTTTTAGTTAATTTTCTAGGATTCTGTAAGCATACCATTATATCATCTTCAAAGAGTGATAGTTTTGTTTCCTCATTGCCTATTCTAATTCCTTTGATTTCTTTTTCTTCTCTTATTGCTATACCTAATACTTCTGGTACTGTATTGAATAATTGTGATGATAACTGCATCCTTGCTTCACCCCTGATCTTATTGGGAAGGCTTCTAGCTTATTCCCATTACAGATAATACAAACTGATGGTTTTAGATAGATACTGCTTATCATTTTAAGGAATGCTCCCTTTATTTCTATGCTCTCTAATTTTTAATAGGAATGGGTGCTGAATTTTGGCAAAAGCTTTTTCCAGCATCTATTGAGATAATCACAAGATTTCTGTCCATTTTGTTGTCATTATGATCAATTATGTTGATAGTTTTTCTAATACTGAACCAACTCTGCATTCCTGTTACAAATCCCACCTCGTCATAGTGTATAATCCTTGTTATATATTGCTATAATTACCCTGATAATATTTTGTTCAAAATTTTTACATCAATATTTATTAGGAAAATTTGTCTATAATTTTCTTTCTCTATTTTAGCTTTTCCTTGTTTAGGTATCAGTACCATATTTGTGTAATAAAAGGAGTTTGGCAGGACTCCTTCTTCACTTATTTTTCCAAATAGTTTATATAGTATTGGAATTAAATGTTTCTGGAATGTTTGGTAGAATTTACCTGTGAGCCCATCTGGCCCCAGGGACTTTTTCTTAGGGTTTTCACTTATGGCTTGTTCAATTTCTTTTCCTGAGGTGGGGTTATTTAGGCATTCTATTTCCTGGTCCCCTAATCTAGGTAATTTATATTTTTGTAAATATTGATTGATTTCACTCAGATTATCAGATTTATTTGCATATAATTGGGCAAGAAATTTCCTAATGATTGTTTTAATTTCTTTTTCATTGGTGATGATTTCACCCTTTTCATTTTTGATACTGTATATTTGGTTTTCTTTACTTTTTCTAAATCAAATTAACCTATGGCTTATCTATCTTATTAATTTTTTCATAAAAACAGCTCCTAGTTTTGTTTATTAGGTCAATAGATTTTTTTCTTTCAATTTCATTAATCGCACCTTTTTGATATTCAGGATTTCCCAACTGTTGCTCAACTGGGGATTTTAATTTTTTTCTTTTTTTTGTTTTTTTTTTAAGTTGCATACCACATTCATTGATTGTGCTCTTTCTCTATTTAGTTGATGTAAGAATTTAGAGAAATAAATTTTCCGCTAAGTACTGCTTTGGCTGCATCCTACAAATTTTGGAATGTTGTCTTATTGTTGTTATTCTCTTTAATGAAGTTATTGATCATTTTCTATGGTTTGCTCTTTGACTCACTTATTCTGTAGGCTTAGATTATTTAGTTTCCAATTAATTTTTAATCTATCTTTCTACTACCCTTTGTTGAATATAATTTTTATTGCATTATGATGAAAAAAGAATACATTTAATATTTCTTCCTTTTTACATTTGATTTAGAGGTTTTTATGCCTTAGTACATGACCAATTTTTGTATACATGTCAGATGTTGCTGAGAAAAGGTATATTCTTTTCTATTCCCCTTCGGTTTTCTCCAAAGGTTTATAATATCTAACTTTTCTATTATTCTATTCACCTCCTTAGCTTCTTTTTAATTTATATTTTTGGTTAGGTTTATCAAGTTCTGAGAGGGGACAGTTGAGGTCCCCCACTAGTATAGTTTAGCTGTCTATTTCTTCCTATAACTCACTTAACATCTCCTTTATGAATTTGGATGCCATACTACTTGGTGTATATATGTTTAGCATTACTATTATTTCATTGTCTATGGTACCTTTTAGGAAGATGTAGTTTCATTCCTTATCTCTTTTAATTAGGTCCATTTTTGCTTTTACTTTATCTGAGATCAGGATTGCTACCTCTGCTATTTTTTTACTTCACCTGAAACAAAATAGACTTTGCTCCAACCTTTACTCTGTGTATGTCCCTCTGCTTCAAGTGTGTTTCTTGGAAAAAAAAAACATTGTAGGATTCTGGTTTTTGGTCAACTCTGCTATTCACTTCCATTTTATAGGAGAGTTAATTTTCACATTTACGGTTATGATTACTGTGTATTTCCTTCTGTCATGTTTTTCCTCCTCCTTGTCCTCTCTATCCTTTCAACCTTTCCTTCCTCACTAATGTTTTGCTACTGTCTACCATTTTCCTTGGTCTGCCTTCTCTTCTGTCCATCATTTCCCCCACCCCTTTACTTAATTTTCTCCCCTCCTACTTTCCTGTCAGGTACGATTGATTTCTAAATTCATCTGATTGTATATATTATTCCCTCTTTGAGCCAATTCTGATGAGAGTAAGGTTCAAGCAATGCCTTTTGTCCACTCCCATCTTTCATTCCACTGTAATAGGTTTTTTGCACTTTTTCATGTGAAATAATTTACCCCACTGTACCTTCCTTCTGCACCCACTGTGCTTCTCTTTCTCATCTTTTGATTTTTTTATGTCATTCCCTCAAATTCACCTTATACCCATATCCTCTGTCTATGTATATTCCTTCAAGCTGTCCTGTTAATGGTACATTTCTCCCAATTTTTAAACATTTTTATTTAAAAATTTGAGTTCCAAATTCCCTCTCCTTCCCTCCCTCCCCACACTGCTCCCTGGAACAGTAAGCAATCAGATATAGTTTATACATGTGCAATTATGTAAAACGTTTCCATAGGAATCATTTTGTACAAGAAGACTAGAATAAAAAGCAAAAAATGAAAGAAAGCAGAAAAATAGCATGCTCCAGTCCATATTCAATTAATATGAGTTCTTGGGGAGGCAGATAATATGCTTCATCATTAGTCCTTTGGGATTGTTTTGGATCATTGTATTGGTGAGAATAGATAAGTCATTCACAATTCTTCATTGAACAATATTGCTGTTACTGTGTATAACGTTCTCCTGGTTTTGTTCACTTGCTATGCATCATGTAAGTCTGAAAACAGTGGTATAATTTTTAAGAATTACAAGTATTGTCTTCCCGTGTATGGATGTAAATAATTCAGTTCCATCGAATTCCTTATGTTTTTCCCCTCTTTTTCTCTTTTTAGGCTTCTCTTGAGTCTTGATATTGGAGATAAAATTTTTTGTTCAATTCTGATCTTCTCCTTATGAAAGCTTGAAATCCTTCTATTTCATTTCATTGGATAACCACTTTTTCCTTTGAAGTATTATGCTTGATTTCATTGGGTAGGTGGTTCTTGTTTGTAGTCCTAGTTCCTTTGCCTTCTGGAATATCATGTTCCATGACCTCTGATCCTTTAATATTGCAGCTGCTAAGTCCTCTGTAATACTGATTGTGGCTCCCCAATATCTGAATTATTTCTTTCTGGCCACATGCATATTTCTTCCTTGACCTGATAGTTCTGTAATTTGTCTATAATGTTTCTTGGAATTTTTATTTTGGGACCTCTTTCCTGAGGTGATTGGTGGATTTTTTCAATGCCTATTTTGTCCTCTGGTTCCAGAATATCAAGGCAGTTTTCCTTGATAATTTCTTGAAAGATGCTGCTAGGTCCTTCTTTTGATTATGGCTTTCAGGTAGTCCAATGATTCTTAAATTGATCTTCCTGGATCTATTAACCAGATCAGTTGTTTGTCCAATGAAGTATTTTACATTTTTATTTTTTTTTCATTATTTCAAATTTATTTGATTGATTCTTGATATCTCATAGAGTGATTAGCTTCTGCTTGCCTGATTCTAACTTTTAAGTAGTTGCTTTCCTCAGTTAGCTTTTATACTTCCTTCTCCATTTGGCCAATTGTACTTTTAAGGAGTTTGTTCAGTGGATTTTTGTATTTGGCCAATTCTACTTTTTAAGCAATTGTTTTCTTTTTCCAAGCTGTTGACTCTTTTCCTCCCATAATTCTCTTGTATCATTCTTATTTCCCTTCATTATTTCTCTTCTACTTCTCTTATATGATTTTTAAGCTCTTTTTTTGAGCTCTTCCACGAGTTCTTTCTGGGCTTGAGTCCACTTCTCATTTTTGTTTGTGGCTTTGCCCATAAGTGTTTTGACATTGTTGCCCTCTTCTGAGTTTGTGTCTTGATCTTCCCTGTCACCATAATAACTTTCTAAGATCAGATTCTTTTTGTTGTTGTTGTTTTTGCTCATCTTTTTTTTTTACCTTTTTCCTTTCTTTTAGATTTGATCGCTACTCCTGGGGTGGAAAGGGCACTGTCTTGGGCTTCTTGTGCCAGGGGCTGCAGGCCCTGGCCATTTACCTGGTGTTGCATTGATGTTGCCCTGAGGCCCACAGGGGACCCTCATGTCTGGTGCTGTGCTGATGAGGTGGGGTGGAAGGTGGCTGGTTCTGTTAGAAGCCCCAGGGGTATGGCAGCTTACCTGATGCTGAGCCAGGGTCCCAGTGCTGGTGTCTGTTATGTGCTGAGGGGGTGTTCAGCATTTCTCCTGGACTGCACTGGGGCACATGTTGGTCTGGCCACTGGTTGCCATCTGTTTGCTCAGGCCAGAGCTGAAGTCTGCACATTCTCCTGGCTATACTGAGGCATATGGGGGGTCCTGGTGTTGGTGTTTGGTTGATCTACCACTCTGGGGCTCAGGATCTCCTACTGGTTTGCTGAGGTGGGGCTTACTGCACCTGTCCTGGATTCTGCATCCCTTTTACCAAAATGAAACAGACTTTTTCTTCTAATCCTTCAACTTTCTTGGACTAAAAGATTGTTTCATCCTATTTTTTGCTGGTTCTGCTGTTCCAGGATTTGTTTTACAGCACTATTTTATGGTTGTTTGGAGGTGAATATGGGAAAGTTATGGTGATTCACTGCTTACTCCACCATCTTGGCTCCTGGGAATTCAGATATATTTTTGTAGCTGTTATTACTTACTTTCTGCAAAGATGGTACCATCACACTCTATCAACAGTGTAATTGAGCATGCTTTTCCACAAACTCAACATTACATTTTTTCCTTTGATACCATGTTTACAAACTTAATGGGTATAAGGAACAATCTCAGGCTTCTTTTAATTTGTATTTCTCTGATAATTTTTAAAAAATTTGAATGATTTTAAGGAAATCAATTCAGGTAATTGTACCTATACTTTGGCTGCATCCTTTAGGTAATGTAGTCTACTTTTATGAATATATAGCAATATCTGACAGATTTAGATGTTAAATTATTTTTAGAAATAATTTATAGCATTTCCCACTCTTTGAGGAATGGCTAAACAAATCACATTACACTTATACATTAATGTAATGGAGTATTACTATGCTTTAAGAAATTATGAGTGAATTCAGAAAGCATCAAGACTTGTTTGACCTGATACAAATGACGTAAGCAGCGCTCGGCCAACATTATCTATAATCCCTCAGCAAAGATGAATGGAAAGAAGACGAAGGTGTTTGACGAGAAGAAGAAGAAGCAGAAGAAGAAGGAAGAAGAAGAAAAGAAGAAGAAGAAGAAAGAAGAAGAAGAAGAGAGAAGAAGAGAAGAAGAAGAAGAAGAAGAAGAAGAAGAAGAAGAAGAAAAGAAGACGACAATAAAAACTGAATGCTGAGAAATTATAATAATCAATTTTGGTCCTAAAGAAAAGATATGAGATGACACCAATATCACTTCTCTCTGCTCCTTTGAAGAAGCGGAGAACCTTGAGTATGGGATACTATATATTATGTCAGACAATTTGGATATGTTGTTTAGTTTTGTTGAACTTTTTTCTTCCTTATTTCATACTTCCAAAATGCACAGTTCTTTAGGGGAGGATAGAGAGATGAATACTGTGGGAAATTTGATATAAAATATATCAACCATTTGTTTTTAAAAGTATGTATATAAAAGACTTTTCATAATCTTGTTTTTCTTGTTATCTTAAATATCTCAAATAAAGTCTTTAATAAAATCTTATTTTGTGAGAAACTAATCAGGTTAATCTATTTTTCCTCCTTAATTTCTCTTGTATTTTTAATACTTGTGCTCCAAGACATCAAGGATCTGTCATTTTGTTGGTGTCATCATAATCTATCTAGAACTTGGTAAAATATTTTGAACAGTTGCTTTGGCCAAAAATAAAAAAAATCCATCACCCTGTGGTCACCTTAATGGCGACTTGACTTGACACTGTGGCATGGAGGTAATCCTGAATTATTGAAGATTATGCCCATGGGACACAAGCTCTCACAGTTCTATCCAGCTGGCAAGGCTTCAAGTAGGGTTCCAGGGACAGACAGGTTCTACTACCCAAAGGCCAGCCTAATTAAATATAGATAGCTATCATCAGGTTGGCTAATCACAAGTTTAGCCACTATATGATTAATTATTTAGCTAAGGTAACCTAGGAAATAGATAAATTGTTAAATGGTTTTTTTGCTGTCTGGCTCCATTTGGCTTACAGCTAATGGTACCAGACTGGTAAAAAGGAGACAGAGGATGTCAAGAAACACAGTATTTTTTACTATCTACAATCATTAATTTAGCTGTTGCTTTTCTAATTGTGAGATCTTTGCCCATTATTAATGAGTTGATACACAACTGAAGGAATAGAGCTAGATCTATATGTAAGAAGACATAAAGAAGATTCAGGAAATTGAAGGATATCTTGCAGTCACTCCGCAGACATGCAAATAAGTGTTTGTTTTATCCTGTAACATTGAGTAACAATACTAATAGCTTACTTGTTTATATAGTATTTTGAAGGTTGTAAAGCACTTCAAGTCAAGTCAAGCCAACTAGCTTTATTAAGTACTTACTATGAGCCAGGCACTGTGATAAGTGGCTAGCAATATATAGAAAGGTGTAAATAGTCCTCTAAGTGCTCACAATCTAATGAGTGAAGACAACATCAAACAGCTATGTACAAACAAGATATATACAGGGCAAATTGGAGGTAAGTAGAATTGAAGTAGACAGGGAAAGGCACCTTGCAGAAACTGGATTTTAAAATTGACACTTGAAAGAAGCCAGGGAAACCAGGAGACAGAGAAAGGGAGAACATTTCAGGCAATTTGTGGTTGAGAAACTTTAAATCCATTCTATGTTGCCTATGATCTTCACAACTATCCCATGAGGTAACTACTTATTGTTGTTCAGTTGTTTCAGTCACGTGGGACTCTTGATGATCCCATTTTGGGAGTTTTATTGGCAAAGATACTAGAGTGATTTGCCATTTTCTTCTCCATTTCATTTTACAGATGAGGAAACTGAGGCAAACAGGGGAAAGGGACTTGCCCAGAGTCGTATAGCTAGTAAGTGTCTGAGGCTGGATTTGAATTCAGGTCTTCTTGACCTCAGGCCCCGTATTTTATCCACTGGGCCACCTAACTGCCTTAGGTAACTACTAGAGTACTCATTTTATAGACAGGGAGAAATAGGCTTTGAAAGGTTAAATAGTTTGCCCAGGGTTCTACAGCTAGTAAATAGCTAAGGCAGAATTTGAATAAAGGTCTTTCAAAAGCAACAGGACACCCTGAGGCAGAACCAGGAGGAACCATGTGCCACTTAAGTCAATCCACCACCATCACCACCTTGGCCACCAACTCCCCTCAGATCCTGATAGAGATAGCCAAGGACCCTGAGCCCAAATCTTGCGCATAAAACATACCCCAGACCACTTAATTTGCTTATAGCTCAGCCTCCACAACCATCATTGAAGGGAAAAATCATTGTAGATAATGGGTCCGTTTTCCTAACGGCAACGAGCATGCAAGAGTGAAGTGTCCTCAATACCTCTGGTCCTGCCTTCATGGATATCACCAGAGGAAACAACTCTAATGGAAAAGGGGCCAGCCATCCCCCCCTCAACTGCCACCCACAGAGCAGGTGAGCCAATCCAGCTGATACAGTAGGGTACTCTCAGATCCTTATGGAGATAGCCTAGGACTTTGAACCCAAGAGCCTGGGGAACAGCAATGCTTCCAGCCTAGTTCCTGAAGCCATCACACTTGGAGGCAACATCTATGGAGGTGCAACCTGGCAGTTGCTACTGCAAATGTAAGTCTCTTCCGTTGAAGACCCAGAAAAGAAAGTTCTTGCCAACAATGTTCTTGGCACTTCCAGATGGTTCAACATCAGAAGCTGATATGACTTCATCAGTGGAAATGACACCAAAGAAGACCTTTTACCATGTGCTTTGCTGCCACACCCTGAGGACCACAGGACCTTTCTGTCTTGCAGCTGAAACCTTCTATGTGTGTTGTCTCCCCAATTAATTCCTTGAGAACAAGGGCTCTTTCACTTTTCTATTTGTGTCTCCTGCACTTAGCACAAAGCTTTGCACAGGTTATTGTTGTTCAGTTCTTTTAGTTGTGTCCAACTCTGTGACCCCTTCTCAATAGAAAGCCTTCAGCCCTTGATCCTAGCTAAGTCAGGACAACTCCCTTTAGCTCTCCCTTCTCTCAGAATTTAAGAAGCCTTCTTCTCCCATGGTCAGAACCTCTTAATCTTTCTGAGACCGAGAACAAACATTTTAAATAAATAAATAAAAACTTATTTGTTTTTCCAATTCTCTCCATCTCCACCCCCCTCCCCAGTGCCACGCCATGTAAATTGCCATAAGATGCAAATAAGCCTAAAAGGGCACCAGAAACATTAGATGGAAAAGGAACAAAAAGTGGCACACCCAGTCTGCATTCTTGCTGTGATGGCAAATCCCATTGGTCTCTTACATAAACAAAATAATGAATCTAAGGAAAAGTAGAATTGCATGACTTAAGGGAAGGTTGGAAAAAAACAAATTTAAAAAATAATTTTTCTGGAAAAAAGATTTAGTAGGAATCCAGAAAAATTGACCATTCTCAAGGACTGATCAAGGAGAAAAAAAACCCAATTATTGGACTTCTTCAAAACCATGAAGAAAAGGATCTTGCCATTATGGTTCAAGAAAATGTGTAAGAAAAAAAAGGTTGCAATTCACATGGGCTGTTAAATTCTAATTGGAGATGTTTGAACAACTCAAAATCATGGCATGTGCATTTTTAAAAAAAATCCTGACTTGTTGGGTCTCAGTAAGTCAGTGGAAAGTTGAGAAACATGTTTCAATAATAAAAAACACTTGGTGTGACTTGACCATCATGCATGAAAAAAGTCTGTGGTTTTGAGTAGATTGTTCTCACATTCTCTCTGGTATCATGAAAAATATGATGATTTTAGTTGCCAAATATTTTCACTGTTGTTCTTGCTTTGCTTCTTCAAACTTAGGAAATAAACAGAAGGTTTTTTGAAATCCTTCCTCTCTTTAGAGGATATGTATGTATCATCTGCTCTTCATAGAATGTAATTCCCACGAGGGCAGGGATTTGCTTTGATTTTGTATCTATATTCCTAATACTTAGCACAGTGCCTGGCACAGAGGGATAGGGAATGGACCTGTGACTTTATCAGTTCTGGAAATTCTTGGTTGAGGAAATTCCTTCTGCCCATGCAAGTTGGTACTATTTCTGTAACTCATGGCCTTAGAACACTTCTCTAGTCTAAAGCATTGAAAAGTTAAATGATTTGCCTAAGGTCACATAGTCAGTGGGTGTCGGGAGGTGGGACTTGAATCCAGATGTTCCTGGCTCCCAGGAGAGTTCCTTAATGACTCCACCACTTTTTTTCACTCATTCATTCACTCCATTCACTTGTTCATTCCAGTCTCCCTTGCCTTGGAAGTAGCTTCTTGTTCTTAGAAGACTGATCTTTCTGGAGGGAGATCCAGCTGCTTCTTCATGATTCTCTTTATCTCCACACCAGCTAGGTAGCAGTCCTCTCCTTGCCATTTGGGGGAAGTTTCGTATTTCTCCTCTGCCTCAGACTTTGGATTTAAAGAAGAGATCCGTGGTAGTATGACTGAAGAAGAGCCGTGAACAACCAAGTTATTCTGAGTGTTATAAATACTCAAGTCAACTATGAAGGGTCTACGAAGATGCTATCCACCTCCAGAGAAAGAACTGAAAAATGAAAGCATGCATAATATGGTTTTACATGTACTTATAGATCTGTTAATTGGTGGTCCTTCTCTAGTACAGGATGGGGAGGGAGGAAGATGGCAAAACTTAAAATGTAACCATAAAAATAAACAAAATTAAAGAGAAAGAAGAGAGGAGAGAGAAATTGAAATCATGTCCATGGAGGGGAAGACTCTCTCTACCAATGTAGATTGGCAATAGTTCTACTGTTCTGCAACTCATAGTCTTAAAAAGCTGTTGTCTGGGGAGCACTGAGAGGTTAAGTGATTTGCTCAGAATCACACAGCTAGCATGTGTCAGGGGCAGGAGTTCATGGAGGATATCCTGACTCTGAGACCAGGCCCTCTATCCACTATACTAAGCTGCCTCTTGAATGTATAATTCAGGGTGGACCCATCCCTTCTTCCATGGTGGATTACAACCTTACAGTTGGTATTTGTCATGGTATCTTACGAAATTTCCTTTACCAAGACAATATAATACTTCTGATAATGTGCTAATGTTAACTGTAATTTCATGACTAAATTAAAAGAGCAAAGGTGAATGCTTATAGCTGAAAGTCACCTAGGCTTTTAACCTTGGATTTATCTTTGATTCTTCCTATTCCCTCACTCCTCACCACTCTTCCTACCATCCACCACCATATTTCCAAAGAGTTGTTAAATCCTGTTATTTCTACCTCTGAAATGTTTTCTGTATTCTGTACCTGCTTTTCACCTTTACTTTCTTTACCTTTTTTGGATCTTCTAGCTTAGACTATATGTATATGTGTATATGTATATAACTAACATATACACATGTATACAGGTATATTTATATAACAAACTATATAGGCATGTATATATGAATTATCTTCAGTTACTTTTCCTGACGGTCTATCCCCTATAGAATTCATCCTTCACCTGATTAGTCTTCCTTATACACGGTTTTGATCTTGTCATGTACATACCCAAACACTTTCAGTAGCTCCCTATTACCTAGAAGATAATAAGCTCCTTATTCGGTCATTAAGGCTGTCCACAAGCTAACTTTAACCCAAATTTTCCAGCTTTATCTCATAGTACTCTCTGTGATATGCTTAATATTTCAGTCAGACTAGACTATATCCTCTCTTCCTTTCTCCTCTTGTCCTTTCTTGCTTCTGTGCCTTTTCTCACATCCTCCCCCACGCATGGAAGGGACTCCTTTTGTCTCTACTACATTTCTTTTACTCAAGGTCAAATTCAGATGTCACATTTTCCATGAGACCTTCCTTGATCCCTTCAGGGGAAAGTGAACTCTCCTCATATTTTTCTCAAGATTTTTCTTAGAGCTCTCCTTTACATTTATCTTACACTCTTTATACCACTCTTATTTATGTTCCCCTCCTCCCCCACCTCTAGTTAGATCGTAAGGTTCTTGAGAATAGGGTCTGTTTAGGAGATTAGTAGATGTTTGTTCAATTTCATTGAATGGCTCCACCTGAAAACGTATGATAGAGGTAGACGGCAGTTGTAATCCTTGTTAGGGAAATGGCTTCAATTTTTGCAGTCATTTCTCTGGAAAGCAGAATTTAGTGCTCCTACCAATTGTTACAAGTACAGAACTCATGGGACATCTGTAGCCATGCCTGTCTACCCAGAATGCCTATAGACAAAGAGCTTCACTGCCTTTCTTCTCCCTGCTTCTCGCTCACTCTCCTTGATTTCTGAAGTCTTTCCAATTCACTTACATACACGTGGGATTTAATTTTAGGGTAGCAGTTATTTCTTTCTGTGGCCCAACAAGAAATCACAAGGAGCTGGCTCTTGCAGACTCTTTTACCTGGCTGGAAATGTAATTGCTCTGTTGCCTGCCATAGAGAGAGCTTGGCCTTTCTATGGGTTGGTGGCAGCAGCCATAACAAGTGTTGCCAAGGGACCACACAAAGCATGCCCCCTCACAGCCCTAACTCCCAGAGCAGCTGTTGCTGAAGCAAGACAGTTGAAAATCAAGTTCCTTAACTAAGCTCCAAATGTATCTGTTCCCCAAAGCAGCAAAACCCCCTTTTATGTGTTAATTGGCTTTATTTTTTCTTTAAGCATAGTCTGTCTGGAATGGAATCTTAGGTGTTCCAACCCATTCAGAAGCTAAGCACCATGAAGAGATCTACTCTTAAATATGGAAAATTTACACCCAGCTAGAAACTACTAAGGGAGAAAAATGCCAGCCAGTAACACATCCTTGGGGACCATGAGCTGGGGTTCATGGCTTGGGCTTCTGAAGCACGGATAAGCTTAGCAATCATTTTTGATTTAGACACAATTTAGCTCTTCATAAGCCCTCCCTCTGATTTCTCCAGCTGTTCATTGGCCATGCATCATTTTCAACAATTTAACTTCAGGGCCAAGAAGGGATAATTTCCTCCTTCCTTTGTGTTTCAGTCGGGGTAATACAGAGTCCCCACAGTGAGACCCTACAGAGAGTTTGTCTGCTGTGGGAGGGAGGATATCAGATGCTCATGATGGACATTTCCTTTCAGAACAAAATGAAAAAGCAGACCTTGTCTTGGGCCCAAAGCTCAGACCATATTCTAAGTCTCAAGAGTCCCCTTAAAACGCAGTGGTGATTTTTTCTTTTCTCTTCAGGGTATTGAATTTCAACTTGCCTTTCTGTTGTTTTTATCTCGATAAATATGAAACTCTCCAGATATGATGGGAAAGCCTCTTCAAACCTTTTTAATAGGATGCCTGAAAACAGGAAAGCCCCTGGGGCACGTCCCTTTTTGTGACATTAGCCTAAATTTGTGGCCTCCAAATAGCTGAATGATTCAGTTAAAATGTGAAGAATTTTGGGTCCTGTGTAGTAGCATAAATTATGGAGGTGTAAGGATAAGTAGTTGAAGTCTCAGTATCCCTAAATAAGATTACTAAGGGGAGGGATATAGGGGTGTGTGTGAATGTGTGTGTGTGTGTGTGTGCGCGCGCGTGTGTGTGTTAGGATCATGTATTTAAAACTGGAAGGGACTTTAGAAACCATTGAATATATGTGAGGAAACTGAGTCTGGGGTGGTATTTGATTTAATCCAGTCTTCCTGACTACAAGTCAACTGCCTTGTCTTCTTTCCCATGCTGCCCCATTCCTCACTCCCTCCTCCTTGTCTCTTTAGCTCTGTCTCTCTGTCTTTCTATCTCTGTCTGTCTCTGTCTGTATGTATATACATAGCTTTCGGCCCAAAATTCTAGTGCTTAAATGCTTGTTGATTCATCGATTGCTTCCTAGCACCAAAGCTCTCTCCACTATGACATTCTGCTTCTGACATCTCCAGACACTCTGCCAATTTGTTCAAGTTCTGGCTGTCCTGTCACGTGGGCTCTCTTCCCCAAGCCTGAAAGCTCATGTTGTGCCGAACCCTATCTCCCTCTTCCACTGATTATTACATTACTGCTACTTAGCTTGTCCTTGTCTATGAAAGGGGAATAATAATGAGCATCTTCTACCTGCCTCTCAGTGGGATGTGGTAAGAATGTTAGATCATCTTAATTAAGTAGGTTATGTACCTTAAAGCTGGGCACCAGAGAGGTGGCAATTAGAAGCCCTGAATGATGATGCCTCAGAAGCAGCATACTGCAGCTGTTGTGGAAAGCACACTGGAATTGAAATCAAAGGCCTTAGACTCAGATCCTAGCTCTTCTACCAGCTACCTGTGTGACCTTGGGTAAGTCACTTGGCTACAGCTTCCTCATCTGTGAAACGAAGAGTTTTAAAAAGAACCTCTAAGTTCCTTTGCAGCTCAAATCTGGGTTCCGATTATTATCAGCCCGTTATGATAGGATAACAATATGGAATTAGCTAAAAGTAATAGAGCCATAATTGCTGTGGTGATAAAATGTTCCTGATGATGGGATAGCAATTAAAAAAAACTTAATTGACACAAGCTGATCACAAAGGCTTTCATCTTTAAAATTTATTTTTTTTTAATAATGGTGCTTTTTAAAGGTTTACAAGGTGCCGTCTTCTCTCTTCTCTCTCGACAGGGAAAAGAGATAGATAGGTGGTGCAGTGGATAGAACCCTGGGCTTATAGTCAGGGAGACCTGATTTCAAATCCCATCTCAGACACTTGCTAGCTGTGTGACTCTAGTCAAGGCATTTCTCCCTCAGTTTCCTCACTTGTAAAACAGAGTTAATAATAGCACCTGTCTCACAGGGTTGCTGTGAGGATCAAATGAGATTTTATATATATATATATATATATATATGTATATATATAGCATTTAATATTATAAATATTTAATATACAATATAACATTTAATATTATTAATATATTACGTATAGTGTATATAGCATTTAATTATATATGTACATAATTATATAGCTATATTTTTGATCCTCACAACAATCCTATGAGGTAAGTGCTATTATTATCCGTATTTGACAGAAGAGGAAACTAAAACTGAGGGAGAAGTACCTTGATTAGAGTCATGTAGCTAGTAAGTACTGAGGCAGGATTGGAACTCAGGTCTCCCTGACTCTAAGTCCAGTGCGCTATCCACTGCACCACCTAGCTGCCCTTCCCTCTGCCTCATTTAAAAGATGACGGAATGAAGCTCAGAGAAATAAAATAACTTGCTCAAGGGTTATTCAGGTATCTAGTAGGAGAGCAGCAATTTGAATCTAGAGCCAATAAATATTTTTTTTTCACAGTCCTCCACAAAATGTTTGAGCTGAAAGGAATATTTGAGTTCAAGTATCTTTTATTTTCAGTTCTTGGACCCACTGATTTTAGTAAATCTTTCTCTACCCCCTTCGCAATATAAAAGGAAATAAATTCTAGAGTTTACCATGGATAAGCACAGATGAAATTAAGAGATTAATTTGATGAAGAAAATACTTTATTTGGCACACATTATTAACATCATAAAACTGTTAAATTTTGTCAACTTATCTAATCCATGGATATTTTTATAAAACCTTACAACTCTGGGTATATTTCAATCTAATGATAGCAGTTATTTATCAGAGGTTCCCTATTTGTTGTTAAATTATTTCATTCTTGTCCAACTCTTCATGACCCTATTTGAGGTTTCTTGGCAAGGATACTAGGAGTGGCTTGCCATCTCCTTCTCCAGATGAAGAAACTGAGGACGAGAGGGTTAAGTGACTTGCCTAGGGTCACATAGCTAGTGGGTGTCTGAGGCCACATTTGAACTCATGAAGATGAGTCTTTCTGACTCCAAGTACAGAGTTCTACCATTGGGCCACCTAGCTGCCCTGCATTCCCTCCTGATAAATTTTTCATACCTTGTGAGGGTACAAATACTCCAGGCTGAAAACCCCCGCTCCAGTCCAATCCCTCCATTTTACAGACGAGGGGTCCACAAGGGTTAAATGACAACTAAGGATAGGAGATTCCCTTGTCTATTAGGAATAGAGACTGGATCTGTGATTTTACTGATATAGATGAACTCCTTGATGAGAAAATTCCTTCTTCAAATTCTTTTTTTGAGGCAGTTGGAATTAAGTGACTTGCCTAGATAAGTTACTGACTTGTTTCAGGTTGGATTTGAACTCAGGTTTTCCTTAATCTAGGGGTGGTGCTCTATCAACTACTCCACCTAGCTACCCTGAAACTCTCTATTACCAATTCAGATCACTCCCTTTGTTGCAACCTAAAGTCTTACTGAATTGCTTAGAATATTGGGGAGTTAAATGACTCTCCTGAGTCATTGGGCCATTGTGCGTCAAAGGCAGAACATGAATCCAGGTCTTCTGGTCTCTAAAGCCAACTCTCTATTACATCAGGTTGCCTCTCATTTGAGAGAGGAAAAAAAATCTATTGCCTACCCCCAATTTATTTGCTATTACTGTGAATCCCGATCTGTCTCAGAGGATATATTTTTCTTGGGTTTATGCTTAAAGCTTAGTGTCAGTTTAATCTTTTATTAATTCACATTTAAGGCTGTAGGTTTAAGCATTTATATGCAATCTTTTCTATTTTATTGTGTCTTTTGGTGAAATGCTTTGCAGTCAATTACACATTCCATTGTCTCAGCTGTCTGCCGGTCTCATAAGACAATTTCCCTTGTGTTTTAATTAGCTACGCCAAGGCTTTGTCATGATGTGGAGGTGACCCTGGTTTACTGAAGCCTATGCCTTGACAATGCATGATCTTGCAGGTCCTCCTAAGCTGGAAAAATTCCAAGTCTGTGGTCCAGCCACAAATGATGTGTTTGTCATCTGGAGACAAGACTAGCTCAGTTCAAAGAGACTTCTCACCAGGCTGCCTACAAGGTTACCCATTTTTCAGCCTCATCTGTTCTTAGAGACAACAGACTCCGCTGTGTCACTCAGTCTGGATTCAGTGCCTCAGTTCAAACCCCAGCTTGGCTGCTTGCTACCTATATGGCCTTGGTAAAGTGATTTAACTTCTCTGGGCTTCAGGTCTTTATTGTAAAATGAGTAGTTTGGGCTAGATGACCTCTGAGGTCCTTTCTGGATGTAAATACCTAAGGACAGGGACCCTTTCATTTTTGTCTTTGATTTGCCAGTTCTAGCACTGTGACTGGACCACAGTAAGTGCTTAACCAATCTTGGATTGATTGATTTATTCTATGTAAAAGGTATTTCGATCTGTGCTAGTGATAATCCACACCAATAAAAATCACTGTTTTTTTTAAATGATGCATCATTGTCTGTGTCACTTGGGCCAAGACATTTCATTTCTTTGGGCCTCAGTTTCCTTATCTGTAAAATGAGGCCATCAGACTGGATGGTCCCTAAAGTTACTTTCAGCCCTAATAATTTATGAACCTATGGCCTTTGATAACATTTAGTGGCAATTATCTCCTCATGGTTTCACACAATAAAACCCTTCAGTCTTGCTAGAGAGTAGTCTTTGCTAAGTTCATAAGTAGGAATCGGTGTAAAATCTATACTTATTGTGATCATTTTAATATTATTACTTCCATTAACTATATATTATGTTATAACAGTATGGTATCAGTATTCAATGATACTATGAAAATGTTTTTCCTGTATGTAACACAATCAAGCATTTTTTACGTTTTGTTTTTATGTAGTTGTTTCAGTTGTGTTTGACTTTGTGACCACATTTGAGGTTTTCTTGGCAAAGATAACTGGAGTGGTTTGCCATCCTTCTCCAGCTCATTTTATGAATGAGGAACTGAAGCAAACAGGGTTAAGTGACCTGCCCAGGGTCACACAGTTAATAAGTGTCTGAGGTCGGATTTGAACTCAGGAAGATGAGTCTTCGTGACTCCAGGCCCAGCACTCTAACCACTGTACTACCTCATGGCCCTATTTATTAAATATTAATTTATTAAGTACTAATTATTGCCAGTCATTATGCTAGGACCTGAGAATACAAAGATAAAAATGAAGCAATCCCTATCTTCAAGGATCATATAATCTATAGGGACAAACAATATACAAAGATATATATTTGTGTGTGTGTGTGTGTGTGTGTGTGTATTCAATAACTATTTATAAAATATATACGAGATGAATGCAAGACTATTTCGAGCATGTGTGGGGAGTACTAGGAACAGGGAAGTGGATCAAGAAAGGCCCCATGTAGGAAGGGCCATTTGAGCTGAGCTTTGAAAGAAATTGGGAATTCAAGGAGGTAGAAGTGAGGAGGAGAGCAGTCTGTACAAAGACTCAGAGGTGAGAGAAGGGATGCCAAGTGTGAGGAAAGGCAAGAAGGCTTGTTTGGCTTTAGTGAAGAGTGTGTGAAGGAGTATAATATATAATAAAGTTGGAAAGGTAGGTTGAAGCCAAGATATCTTCATATCTTAAATATCAAGCATACAGTATGTATTTAATCTAAGAGGTAATGAGAAGCCACTAGAATTTGTTAAGCAGGGAAGCAACAGAGTCCAACCTGTTCTTTAGAAAAGTCTTAGTGGCTGAATGGCGAGTGGGTTTGAGGGGGGAGTAACTTTAGGCAGGAAGACCAGTTAGGAGGTTATTGATGTAGGCCAGGTATGATGGAAGAAATAGCAATATCCTGACTCCCTTACTGCATTGGTAATTAAGTTGGGACTTTTCTACTGTTTTAGAATGCTAAATTAATTAGGTCTTTTTGATTGAATCTTACTGGGTGCTAAACCCCAGGCCCAAACCCCTAATTACTAGGTGCTAAACCTATGTGGGCGTGAAGCCCTCAGGGTCCTAAGGGGAGTTGCTAAGACCAGAGCCAACAGTAGGAGCCTAAGTTCTGGTCACTCAGATGATGTTTGGTGACATCCAAAGACTGCATAAAAAGAGAGAACAGAGCTATTTTCTAGGGGGGTCTCACTCTTGGAGGAGTGTTGATGTGGAGACTCTGGGCAGCTGTAGTTAAGAACCCTCCAGCTTGTGAATGGAGGTGTTGATGCCTTCTTGGTAACGATGAATTGTATTTGGTTTGTTTATAATGTATGTTTGTAATTTGTTTGTTTTTGCTCTGAAGTTCAGGGTGCTGGCTTTCCCCCCTGAACTAAGTGAATGATATTTGTATGTTGGATTGAAATAAGATTGTTAACCCCTTAATGTTGCTTTCCTTAGTAAAGCAGATCAAAGAACCTTTGCTGGCAGTGTCCTTGTTGTTGGAGTTGTGTTGGTCTTTCACCCACACAGCAGCTACTAGCTGAATTGTTGCTACACTTACCTCCATGCAGATTAGGCTAATTTGTCTTTTAAAAATATCAAGATTTGATTGATTTAGGAGATTAAAAGCTCAGGCTACTGAGATCACTTCCTGGATGCCTAATTACAAAAGAACCACAAGGAGCTCAGGCCTGATTGGACTCTTGGTTGGTGGACCACAATGGCCAACTCAGGCAAAGGAAGCTTCTTCACGTGGCTGAACCCTTGTGGAATATCATTCTCTTGCTATGGCTAAGGAAATCTCCTCTTGTCGACTGCTGAGTGAAATGCAAGTGTCTCATTTCAGCCCAATATCAAACATAAACTACCATGGGGTAGTAGCTTTATTCAAACTCAGCTAGAACACCAGATGAGAAGTGATGAGGCCTTGAATAAAATAGAGTAGTGGGTTGTGTGGGTGGAATAAAGCAGATGAATGCAAGAAATTTTGAGGAGGTAGAATTGACAAACTTGGCAACTGATATGACAACATTTATAGATGTTATAATCGAGTGATATAAAACCTGTGTATATGTATCCCTTCCCCAGACACTCAAACAACCAGTGTTCTTTTACAGAACTGTTACTACGGATTTTAGCATCTGGAACAAACAACTTGAAACACATCTTCAACTCAACTTTTTATTTTATTTTTCTTCTTCTGAATTTAATAAAAACAAAAAAGAAGACATCTTTATACACAAAGTAGAACAGAAGACTATAAGTGAAACTGCATATCTCTGTTATGGACAGCTTGATATATACATATGTATATATATACACATACATATACACATATACATATAGAATATACACACATATATTTACCCACATATATGCATGCATGTATATATGTGTACTATATGTATGATAAAATCAAGCATGTTATTTTCAAAACTGTCCTGCTTGAGTTTCCTTTTGAACTTCCATCTATTCTCTTAATTGAAATCTAAAAAATTCTTCAATGACTCTTTTCCTGTTTTTCCTCCCCCACAAATCCCTTTTTCCAAAGTTAAAAGTAAATGAAAAACACAATCTTTACAACAAATAAAGGTGGTCAAATGGAGCAAATTTATATATTTACCATTTACCAAAAATATATGTCTCATTCTGTACCCCATCAAGTCTTCTGCAGTCATGGTTAGTCATTGCAGTGATCAGAATTCTTGAGTCTTTCAAAGATTTTTTTTCTTTACAATGTTGTTTTTTAACATATAAATCATTCCTCTGGTTTTGTTCACTTCATTTTGCATCAGTTTATTCAAGAGTTCTGGTATTTTGCTGAAATTGTCCTTTTTTAAAAAAAAATAAGTTCTTATAGCAGACTAATATTCTAGTACTTTCATATACTTTTATTTGTTCAGCCATTCCCTGGTAGATGGGTACTCCCTTAGTTTCTAATTGTTGGCTATAATAAAAAGAGTTGCTATAAATATATCTGTACATTTGGGTTCTTTCTCTTTTTCTTTCATCTCTTTGTGGTAGAGCCCTAGTAGTAGTAATACTGGTTTAAAAGTTATGTATAGTTGGATGACTTGGGATGATTATTCAACTAATTAGTCCAATTGCCCTGCCAACAAGGTACCAGAGTGCCTGTAACCTTTTGATCCCTGCAACAATTGCAATTTTCCTTTTTATAAAATCATCTTTGACAATCTAATAAGTGTGAGAAAAACTTCAGAGTTCTTTTAATTTGCATTTCTGTCATTATTAGTTATTTGGAGCACGTTTTTGATTTGATTGCAGATCACTTAGTTTTCTTCTTTTGAAAACTGCCTTATTTGACTAAAAAAAAAAGAGGCCAAGGTCTTCCACTTCATCTCTACTAGTCCTCATCTATATCTTGCCACTGGACCCAGATGGCTCCAGAGGAGAGAATGAGGCTGGTGACTTTGCACAACCTTCCCTCATTTAAATCCAATTCACTTGCAAGACATGACATCACTTTCCCGATATCATTGATCTTCTTCAAGAGTGAAAGACAAACCACAATAATCAAGAACAAAGAACAAATACCAACCTGTGAATAGTTGTAGCTGCTCCACTGGGGACCAAACTGGTGGCTTTGTATAGCCCTACCTAACTTAAATCCAATTAACTTGAAAATCATGACATCACCTTCCTGATGTCATTGGTCCTCTTTGAGAATGAAGGACAAAACAAGAACAAATAATAAGAACCTCTTATCAATTGGGGCATGGATTTGGTTCTTATAATTTTGAATCAGTTCTTTATATATTCTAGACATGGGGCCTTTACCAGAAAAACTTACCATAATTTTCCAGTTAACTATTTCCCTTCTAATTTTTTAAATTTTAATTTATTTTTAATTTATGGAATAAAATAAGTATTTCCCTAACACATTATAATTTTAAAAGATGATTGCACATGAAACAGCAAATCTATTATGTATAGCTTGCTATTCCTTTTAAATATATGATAAAGTTATCATGTTAATTTCTTTTTTTTCTTCCCCCTCCCCGCTCTGGAGATGGCTACCATTAGATGCAAATATGTATGTACATGTAACTACATTGATATTGACTGTGGAAAAAATCTTTTTGGTTTTATGTAATAAAAATTGTTTGCTTTATCTTCTGTAATCCTTTCTATCCCTTGTCTGCTCATGAGAAAGGCATTTTATTTTTTGGTCCTCTAATTCGTTTTTGATGTGACTCTTTATATACTTTTCATACTTTATATGCACTTTACATACTCTTCATGCCTCCACTTGGAGCTTATTGTGCTATATGACGTAAGATAGTTGTCTAAATCAGATTGCTTTCTATAATTTCCAGTAGTTTTTGGCAAGTAGTGAGCCCTAACACTGGTAGTTGTGGTCTATATCCTATACCTCTTTCTTTTCTCAGCCGTACTACTTGAAAAATACACTCATACCTCCACTTTTCCCCTCATTTACTCCTCAGCCTTCTGCAGTATGACTTTGGACCTCATCACTGAATTGAAACTTCCCAAGGTTCCCGATGATCCAAAATTACCAGTGATCTCTTAATAATCTCTTTGAAGCTTTTTAAAATAGATGATGTGGCATTATTTTCTTCTGGATTTGTGTCTTGAGTGTGTCTAGATCTGAAATAATACTTTATCACTGGTGTTTTTTTCTTATAAATTATATTCTTTATAAATTATATTTATAAAATATATTCTTTATAAATTAGATTTTGTTGGGGCCGGGCTCTGAAAGTGGTGCTGGTTCATTGGTACTGATTGGTATTGACTGGTACTATCTAGGGTCCCATTTTTTTCTAGGACCTCAGGAGCAGTGGGCCACCATATATTGCTTGCCTTGTTCTGGGGCAGTCTCTTTGAGGCAGTCTGACCCAGTATGTGCCTTCATCCTTGCCCTTATGGTCTGAACCTGGCAGGCTTCTGATCTCATCATTCAATTGAATCTACTCTCTCCAAAGTTACTAATAATCTATTAATTGCCTTCTCTTAATCCTCATCCTTCTATGACCTCTCTATAGCCTTTGACACTGTTGATAAATACCTTCTCCTTGATACTCTCTTCTCTCTATGTTTTCGGGGCACAACTTTCTTCTGGCTCTCCTCCTACCTATCTGATCTCTTCTTCTCAGTCCTCTTTACTGGATCATCATCCAGATCAGGCTTCCTAGATTTGAGTGTCCCATAGAGCTGTCCTGGGCCCTTTTCTCTTCTCCTTCTGTATTATTTCACTCAGTGACCTCATCAGCTTCCATGCTTCAATGGTCATCTCTATGCTGATGTGTCTCAAGTCTTTTTATTCAGCCCTATCCACTCTGTTCATCTCCAGTCTCACATCTCCAGCTGCCTAGTGGACATGTCAAAATGGATGTTCTGTAGATAATGTAAAATCGACATGTCCAGAAATGAACTCATCTTTCCCCTTGGAACCTCCCCACCTTCCTAACTTCCCTGTTGAAGGTACCTCCGTCCTACCAGTTACTCAGGCTTGCAATCTCGGTGTCTTCCTTAACTCCTCACTCTCTCTCTCACCCTCAGTATCCAATCTATTGCCAAGGCCTGCTGATTTCACCTCTGTAACAACTCTCACAATGACCCCTTCTAAACTCTGACACTACCACTCTCCTGGTTCAGGCCCTCACCACCTGGACTATTGAAATAGCCTGCTGATGGGTCTCTCTGCCACAAGACTCCTCCCAACTCCAGTCTGTCCTTCACTCACCCATCAAAGTGATCTTCCTAAAGTGCAGGTCTGACCATGTCACCTAATTACTGTGGTTCCCTATGACCTCTAGAATCAAATATAAAGTCTTCTATTTGGTTTTCAAAGGCCTTCATGATCTGTCTCCCCTACCCTTCCAGTCTTCTTAGAACTTTTACCTCCCTTGGGGGCAGCTAGGGTGGCACAGTGAGTAGAGCACCAGCCCTGGAGTCAGGAGGACCTGAGTTTAAATCTGGCCTCAGACACTTGATACATTTACTAGCTGTGTGACCTTGGGCAAGTCACTTAACCCCAATTGCCCTGCCTTCCCCCCTCAAAAAAAGAACTTATGCCTCCTTCGCCTCACCCCCTGCCCCCATCCCATGTTCTTTGAGATCCAGCTCCATGGACATTCTTGTTGTTCCTTGAAAAAGATACTCTGTCTCCTGACTCTGGTCATTTTCACTGGCTGTCCCCCATTCCTAGAATTCTCTCTCTCCATAGCTGCCTCCTGGCTTCCTTCAAGTACCAGCTAAAATCCCACCATTTATAAGAAGTCTTTCATCATTCCCTTTAATTCTGGTGCCTTTCCTCTGTTGATTATCTCAACTCTACCCTGTCTAAATCTTGTTTGTACATAGTTGTTTGAATGTTGTCTCACCCATTAGACTGTGAGCAGTTTGAACTTAGCACAGGTTGTGGTTTGTCCTTCATTCTAGAAAAGGACCAAGACATCAGAAAGATGATGCCATGACTTGCAAATGAATTGGATTTAAATGAGGGAAGGCTATTCAAAGTAACCAACCTCACTTTCTCCTCCAGAGCCATCTGGATCCAGTGGCCAGATATAAATCAGAATAACCTGAGTAGTCCCAGGATGCAGTGAGAGACCTTGGCCTTTTTAAGCTAAGGTCTTTCTGAGTTCTCACTTTGACTGAGGCAAGGCCCATTCAGTGATTAGGTTAGTTTAAGAAGTGGCCCCTTTAACAACAACAACAAAATCAAAGTGGGAGGTGAAGACCCTCATGGTTTCTGGCAGAAAGAAAAACAATTACTATTTGCATTCACTCTGAGCCATCAGGGCCCCTAGAATAACCATTGAGCGGCTCTTGGGCAGGAACCTATTTTTGGCCAGTCAATGAGAGCCAGAGTGAATTGGGTTTGAGGCATAGAATTTAAGAAAGAAATCTAACCAATAAACCCCAGGATAACTAGGTAGGTTTCAGCCATCAAAATATACCTTCTTTTAGGCAGAATGCCCTCAGGTAAGTCATGAAAACCCATGTAGGGAGAGAGTAGAGGAGGAGAGGAGGAGCTGAGTTGCCTGACTGGAACTGGTCAGTTGGGTCCCCACTGGGGTAGCTTGGACTACTCACAGATTGATGGTTATTTTTTGGGCACTGATGGCTTATAGTGAATGCAAATAGTACTTGTTTCTCTTTTGGCTGGCAACCCTGAAGGTTTTCCCCTCCCAGTTTGATTTTTTAAAATTTTTATTAAAGGCGCCATCGATTGACTCACTTCTTAAACAGGCCTCACTCAAAGGGAGACCTCAGAAAGACATTTGCTTAAGAAGGCCAAGGTCTCTCACTGTATTCTGGGCCATCTCCAGTTGTCCTGCTCTCTATCTGGCCACTGGACCCAGATGGCTCTGGAGGAGAAAGTGAAGCTGGTGACTTTGCACAGCCCTCCCTCCCTCAAATCCAATTCAGTTGCAAGTCATGGCATCATCTTTCTGGTGTCCTGGTCTTCTTGGAGAACGAAGGACAAGCCACTTAGCACACAGTAAGTGCTTAATAAATATTTATTGGCCGCTTGCTAGTTATACCTGTCTTCTTCTATCATAATCTCTATAGTTACAGGGTATCCCTGGTGGAAGCTCCCTTTCTCCCATTATGGTTCTGACTACTGCTATTTTTTCTATTATTTAGAATCCTAACCTAACAGTTCACAAAACATCCTGAGATCCTGGTCAATAGGCAGTCATTGACCTCTCCCATTTCACTCCCTGCTGTTCTAGAAGAGTTACCAGCAGTCTGTTCACCTTGGCCCAGCAGGAGTTCTGGCCTGACGTTCATATTGGCTTCTGAGTATTTACCCAACAGAACCAGCCCCTAAATCTTTTTTTTAAAGCCATTGCCCATTACAGCTCCAAAGAGAAATGAATTCTATGGAGAACTCAGGCTTCCCTATCCTCACGCTTGAGTAAACACATCTTAAGAAATACAAGTGCTATTTTCATTCCAACTTCAGGTTTTCTGAGATCTTTTTTGCATCTTTAAGGGATGGCATTTTCCCCCTTCCAATAGTGAGTGTGTAAAATTAATAATGCTTATGATAACTTATGAAATCATTCTGCATTTGTATAACATGTTTCCATTTGCAAAGAGCACTTTGTATCTTTAAAAGGGGAAAAAGCACTGGTTTTGGAAGTAGAGTTCAAATTCTGTCTTTGACGCTGCCAGCGCAAGTGGCTTAACCTCCTTCATTCATCAAATGAGGGAGTTGGACCAGATGACCCTTTAGGTCACTTCCAGATTCAGAGCTATTATCCTATTTCTCATGACAGCTCTGTCTATACCCCCATGGCTCAGAGAAGTTGTTATGATCATTTTATAGACGAGAAGACTGAGGTTCAGTGTGACATCCTCAAGCAAAACCAGGACAACAATCCAGATTTTCTGACTCAGTTTGGTGAAAGGGTGGGAGGAGGCTGGGTGAAATATTTCTGAGGTGTCAACGATCTCATTGGAAATTAAACAACTAGGTCTCACTGGCTCCAAGACATCATTGGCAGTTGTAGGAGTCTTGACACTCATTTTTATATCCTTCTCCACTGAGGAGACTGGTTTAAGTTGAAGTAAGAAGTATATAGATTTGATATAAGGAAGCTGTTTTTAACCATGAGGATTCTGAGATGCAAGTATACTAAGTGTTCTTCCCTTAGAGAATGGGCCCCAAACTGTCATCACTCAGCCATAATACTACCTAATGGCACTGGAGTGAATGAATATAGGGACTGTAAGATGGTGCATTGGTGAGAGTGTTGGGCCTGGGGTAATGAAGACCTGAGTTCAAATCTGGCCTCAAACACTAGCTGTGGGACTCTAGGCAAGTCACTTAACCTCTGTCTGTCTTAACTGTCCCAATTATAAAGTGGAAATAATAAGAACACCTGTCTCCCAGGTTGTTATGAAGAGCAAATGAGATAATGTTTGTGAGCATCTGGTCCAGACAGGGCATTATATCATTATATAAACGCTAGCTTTCTCTCTCTCCTCTCTCTCTCTCTCTCTCTCTCTCTCTCTCTTTATATATCTATATCTATAGATATATAGATATAGATATGTAAATGTGTTGTGTTATATTATCACTGTATGATTGCATTATATTGTATATTAATTATATATCATATATGATATGATCATAATTATAATTATTATTTTCCTAGAGAGTTTTAAGATAGCTAAAGAACAGGCATGACTTAGCAAGAATAATTTCATCATAATGAACAAAATATGTAGCACAGCATGAATAGGGAACCAGGAACTCCAACCAGAAGATCATAATCTACCAGGTGATTGTGAGGCCATATGGGATCAGCCTCCAGTCAGTTGGTGCTGCCACCATGGCTTCCTCTCTCCGCCTCCACATCCCCTCCATGAAATTCCCAGGAGGGAGGGGAGAACACCTGGAGGGCACACAGGGGCTTTACAGTCAGTTCCTTCTGCCTTTTTCTTCTCAGCACTTTCACTACCAGCATCTTGTGCCCCCTTCCCTTCCCAACACCTCCCCTCACTCAATCTTAGCACTACATCATCCACATATCAAAAAGTCTGGAGAGCTCAGTCATAGAAGATGCTTAATAAAGGCTCAAGAGGCAGTGTGATGTAGAGGAAAATACACTGGAATTGAAGTCGAGAGACCCAGGTTCAAATCCCAGTTCTACTATTTGCCACCTCTATTACCTCAGTCAAATCATTACATGTCTCTGGGCTTCAGTTACACCATCTGCAAAATGAAAGGACCAGATCTCTAGGGATCCAGGCTCCATCTGTTTCTAAATCTATGATCTCCCAGTGGCCGCTTGTGTTCATATTTGATGCTGAGGGGCTGGATTTTATTCTTTGCTTAAATCTGGGGTTTGCTTCTTGGTAATACCTACACACATACATATAGGTATATATATATATATATGTGTGTGTGTGTGTGTGTGTGTATGTATATGTATGTATGTGTATATATGTGTGTATATATATATAGTGGGATCTCACCTCACATTTGTATATTTATATATTATTTTTGTATATTTGTATATTTATATATTATGTATGTTGTATATGTATCTATAGATATGTGTGCATATATGTATGTGTATGTGTGTGTATATATACATAGTGGGATCTCACCCCACATTTGTATACTTATATATTATATTATTAAATATTATTAAAATATAATTACTTTAATTTAATAGTAATTAATATATTATATATTTATAATTAAATACATTTAATTACATATACATATATATTTAATTTCCAAATGCATAACACCATGGATTTATAATAACTGTTTGCCCTAAATCCAAGCAGCATCCAAGGCCTTGTCTTCTTTGGGGAGCACATTCAAGATCCTTTTAGCTCCTCCTTACCCCAGTGTGTGCTTCCCACCTATGTCAGTATCTCCCAAGAAGTCTTGGAGAGTTCAGAGAAGTGCTCGCTCTCCCTCTTCATTTGTATTTCCATTTCCTTTCTTCTTCTGGGGCAATTGGATTGGGTCATAAAAACTGGCCTGGCTCTACTTCCTTACAGAAAATAGTGGAAAAGTAAGGAGTGTGAGTGTATGTGTGGAGGGGATGGCGGTGGCTGTCGCTTTTCAGTCCTTTCAGTTGTGTTCTACTCTTAGTGACCCCCATTGGGGGTCTTCTTGGCAGACATACTGAAATCATTTGCCATTTCCTTCTCCAGCTATTTTATAGATGAAGAAACTGAGGTAAATTGGGTAAAGTGACTTGCCCAGGATCACCCAGCTAGTAAGTGTCTGAGGCCAGATTTGAACTCAGGAAGATGAGTCTTCTGACTCTAGGCCCAGCACCCTATCCACTGTGCCACCTAGCTGCCCATGGGCATGGAGGGAAGATGGGAAAATCCATCTCTTCCTTCTGCCTAAGCCTGCATGAAAGGGAGAAGAGTTTGTACAGAGGGAAAAAAGAGACTTTTATAGTTCTTACTCTACTGATTTTAACCTTTAGTTATTAAGAAGTGCACTCTACTCTTCAACTTCCACGCATTCCCCCTAGCTCTGGGAGCAAGCTGGGCAAGCCTAATTCCTGCTCCAAACAAACGTTTGAAGGATACCATTATGCCTCACTAAGTTTTCTCTTCTCTAAGCTAACCAGTCCTCATACGGCACCATCTCCAGTCCCTTTACTATCATACTTTGCCTGAATATATTCCTGGTTAACAATGACCAGAACCTTGGCAAAAGCAATTCACTTCCTTGGGCCTCAGTTTCCTGATCTGTAAAATAAGACAGTTGGAGTAGAGGTCCTCTGAGGTCATCTTTCATTTCTAAATCTATGATCCTATGAACTAGACAAAATGGCCCTGAGTAAGGACACCTATGTTTAATAAAAATTCATAATATTCACATTTGCTCTTTGTTTCAATTAAATACTAGGTCCCTTTTTTCAGATTCCCAAGACAGTTTAAATAGGAAAGACAAGAACTCCCATTTCCTAAGGTTTTTCCAGTATTTCCCCTGTTTATCATACCCTTTCCTCTTTATAGAATGAAAGGGTATTTTAGCTCTCCCTTCCTCCCAACAGTCACTTCAGGGGGTTCGCTATTTGGCTTCAACTCCTTATAATATGCTTTGTTTTTTTGCTTCCAAGCAAAGAGCCATCTTTGCCTACATCAGGCCAGATGCCAGGTGGCTGGCTGGTATATTCCCAAAAGCTCTACACATGAATTAATATAAGGTTTTTTTTTTCTTTTTCATATTGAGACTTGGCACCCACAGGTTCATACATTCCAATAGAAGTCATCGAGACTCCTCTGCTCTGATAGCGGGCCAGTGACCAGGCTTATTTCAGAGAACCACCTAGTCCCACCTGCTAGGACTACTCACCCTCCGCCATCCTCACAACTGAAACTCTCCAGTTGTTGCAGTTGTGGTTCCATCATATCAATGGTGTCTAAAAGAATGCAAATGACAGAAGCTCACCCACCTGAGTTTCTAGTACGTTACTCCTTTTCCTGAAGTGAACTGTTAGCTAAGCTATATGATTAATTGTATTTTATGAACAGAGATCAGAGAAAGAGAAAGAAACAGGGAAAGAAGAAACAAGAAAAAAATTCGAAGAATTGTTTTTAAAAATGCTTTGTAAAAAAGAAAGTTTTGTGCTGATGATAAATGCACTGGACGGCAATGGTAGACAACATTTGCATGGTTTGGCTGTGGCAAGATCCCTCGGTGAGCAGGAAAGTGAAGATGACAAGTAAATTGTGAAATCCAAGCTGAGCAAATATATTTGTCTGATCATTTCATCTACATTGTTTTATTAGACTATATATCTGTCATATCTTCCACATCCCCATTGATGCACATTTCATGCTGCAGTTAATTTTTTAAATTCTGTATACACACATTAAATCCATCAACTGCAATACCTTGGTTGGAGGATAAGGAGGCGGATGGAACACTTTTAAGGAGGTAAATCAGTACCAGTGTGTGATATATTTTTCCATGTTTATTTTCATTTTGTAAGAAGGGTACATCCGCAGAAAGGGCCCAGAATCATCTGATTCATGTGCAGCCATCTTGTTTGCTGCTCTCTGCAGCTTACCCTTTGGAGTGGATCCAGATTTAACTGTGGGAAATCATTGGATTTTGTTCTTGTTTCATAATAGAGGGCTTTTTCTCTATGCAGATGGGAATTCTGCTGCTACCTTCTCATTTCACATTTCCTGACTTTGATTTCCCAAGCACTATCCTCCCAAAAACTGAATCAGATTTATTGAGCCCAGGTGTACGAATTCATGGTGGGGAGGGAATGGGTCCATGTAACACCCTGTAATTATAGAATACGGAAACTATTTCCTTATTTGTTGCTTGGGAGAAAGGATCAGGAAGGAAATTGCTATGGTTTTTTAGTGAAGGCATCCATAGGAAAAGTAGGTGATACCGCCCCTAGGGAGCACTGGAATGATGGGGGGGGGTGGTAGTAACCTCAGGTGCAATTGGGGGGCATTGAGTAAAAATAAGGGGGCAGTGGAAGCATAAGGAAAGAAGAGAAGAGAAGAAAATTTTGAAAAACCATTTGTACGTGTTTCATCCATTGTGCAATAGTGTTAAAGTGGTAGTGATTACAATATTTTCCAAATAAACACACAAAATTCAAGTTATAACCAATCAGTGATGAAGTCTGCCAATAGGACTTAACAAGCAAGTGTTGTCAGGTGTGCGCGTTGTGCATTGTTGGGAAGTCCATCTTGCATAGGCAGAACATGTGAGTGTAATGACTTGTTTACAATATGATAGTATGTGGTTACATGATGCAATACGGTATCATCAAAATTTCAATGTAGGGAAATAACCGCAAATTTAAAATAAATTATTAAATTAAAATATTAAATGTAAGATGTTTCACATAAAAATATTTTATAATTTTTGGAAATGATGCAAATTTCAAAAAAAAAAAACATTCAAAGGTTAAAGAAAGTAGATTTCCAGAGGAGCACTGACTAATTTTTTTTTTGTTGTTGTTGAAAAGGGGATGGTAAGCCAAATAAGTTTGCCCTAGAATGTCAGGATGTTGCTATCTAGCGACCTCAGTCTCTGGGAATTACAGAGGGATTCACTGGAATGTTGAATTACTGACTGTTCAGAAGCCCCAAACTATGTTTTCTACAGAGTGGCATGAGTCTAGGGGGTTAATTGCATGAGTTTCTAGCATTTAGGGAGGATATTCCCTACTGGTACCTCAAGTCTATTTCCCTTCTAGAGGGAATTCATATCACGAGTAGCACTGAAACTTTAGGACTTTGGTGTAAAATAGGACTCATTAGTGCAGAAGAATTATTGTAGTGATTACTTATAAACTCCTTTATGTGTTTTCTGCATTTGTTTATGGTTCCTGTGAGTCCTTTAAATTTTTTGTATTTTCTTTGGAGTGAAATAAAAGCTATCCTATACTCAATAAATGTATTGTTGTCTTTAGTGCTTATACATTATCTGTGAGGAACCTTTTGCCCACTTCTGTCAAGACCTAGAAATGCACTATATTTTGAGATTTTCTAGAATAAATGCTAGTTGGGGCAATATAAGCCAAAGATTTAATATGTACATTATATATGTGCATATATACTATATACATATATTATTATTCGGTATTCTTTAATAGGCATTTATTAAGTACCTATTATGTCCCAGGCACCGTGCTGGGTGTTTTACAAGTAATTCCTCCTTTCTGCTGTGATGGAACTGTTTCATGTAAATCCAAAGAATAGCAGTTTTCAATCACAGATTCCACAGAGGTTAGGATGTTTTACTTCATATCGAACCCAAATCCACATCTCTGCAACTTTCTCTCATCTCTACTAGTTCCTACTCCGTGACTAAGGAGAACAGGTATAATCCCTCTTCACATGACAATCCATTAACATGTCATCATGTCTAGTCTAAAGCTTATCTCCTGAAAAGTAAATTTTGCTAGCTCCTTCAGCTTATCCTTCTAGGTCATTGTATTGAATCCCTCCTGCCTCCTGGTTATATTCTTTTATAGATACTCCATTTTGTAAACATTCTAAAAATGTGGCATCTGGAATTGGACATATTCCAGATGTTATCTGACCTGGGATAGAGTACAGGAGAACTATAACCTGTTTGTTCTGGACACAAATGCTTCTCTTAATGAAGCCTAAGTCCATATTAGTTTGTTTTTGTTACTATATCACACTGTTGAGTTATATTGAGCTCATGGCCCATTAAAATTTCCAGGTCTTTTTACATTCATGCTATCTAATAGCATCTCCCTAATCTATCTGAGTTTCTTAAAATCTAAGTGAAGAATACAAATGTTAAATTTAATCATCAGATTTGTCCAGAGGCATACCAATAAATGTTTAACAATTATCTCTCCCCAAAAATGTAGGCACAAAAGTCTTTAAGTTACATTTACATTATTAAACTTTTCTCCACTAAAACAAAACAGTAAAGCAAGCACCAATTTGTAGCATTTGTCAACTTCTAAGCTGTAAATGCTTGCTGAAAATTTAACAGTTGCCTCTCGCAAAACAGTATAAGCAGTCTCCCCATGCCTGGATTTGGGTCATCATTCTAGCCTATACACATCTTTATGGATCCTGTTTCTGTTATTCCATGTATTAGCTATCTCTCTCAGCTTCATGTTTATTCACTCAGCATCTCTCCATTGCCTGGCAACATTAACTTTCTACAACATATGTAAAATTAACTGTAAAATGCTTTGAAAATATAAGATGTCATTACCTCCCCAGCTAGATTACAAACTGCTTGAAGGAGAGACTGTCTTACATACATACAACATCAGACAGCATGCATGTCCATTGCACATGGATGTTCATTGAATATGCATTAACTGATTAACTAATAGAACTTGGGATACTTGGGGCCATAGGGACAAAATTGAATGAGAAGAAACTTAATGGAGATGCTAGCTGGTACACTTAAGTTTAAAAAAATCAAATTCACAAGATAGGGGAGACAAATTTAAATAGCAGATTGTCTGAAAATAATCTGGGGGTTTTAGTAGACTAGGAACATAATATGCATAAACGATACCATATATAGCAGCTAAAATAGCTAGTGAGATCATAGATGCTCTAAAAGAAGCATTGTGACAGTCCCACTGTTATCTGGTCGGCCTATATCTGGAATTTTGCATTTAGTCTTAAGTGACACAATTTTACAAAGACATTGATAAATTTCAGAGTCCCCAGAGGCAGATACACAGCATGGTTAATGGTCTCAGAATCATGCTGTATTTGGATCAGTTGGCAAATCTGGGGAGGTTTATGTTAAAGAGAAGACTTATGGTGAACATGAGAACTGTATTCAGGTCCAGGGAAAAGGGATTAGACTGTTCTGCTTGGCCCAGGAAGACAGAAGGAATGGAAGTAGGAAAGTGGAAATTTCGCTTTGATATAAGAAACACTTCCAAAAAATTAAAGGTACACCAAAGTGGAATGTTTTACCTCAGAATATAGCAAGTTCTCAGGGCAGCTAGGCAGAACAGTGGAGAGAGTTGGCCTGAAGTCTGGAGGTCCTGAGTTTAAATCCAGCCTCAAACATTTACTAGCTGGATGTTCCTGGGCAAGTCCCTTAACCCTAATTGTCTCAAAAAAAGGAGAAATATAGTGAGTTCTCCCTCACTGGAGCTATGTTTGGATGGGGGTGGGGATTCTTGTTCAGGTATGGGCCAGACTAGATGGAGTCCCTTCTGTATAGAATACTATATGAGTGATTATGGAATTACAATTCTATTGCCGAAAGGCAACAGTGTTTCTGTCAACACAGAAGGCAAGATGTATGGGAAATAGATCATCGGTGTGCCAGGGACTGTGCAGTGAGTTAACTTGTCTGAATCACTCATGTACATATCTTTGTTATACACAGGCAATCTATATCTGTAGAAGCCTGTGTATACGTATGAATATATGTGTGTGTGTGTGTGTGTGTGTGTGTGTGTGTACATATCTGTCTATCTATCTGTCTATTTATCTACATCTGAAACAGCTCTCATGCTCACTATGTCTTCTCTTTAACATAAACCTCCCCAATTCCTCCAACTGATCCAAATACTGCATGATGCTGAGACCATTAAACATGATGAATACTTGTCTGTGAATACTCTGAAATTTATCAATGTCTTTCTAAAACTGTGTCACCTAAGACTAAGCACAACACTCCAGATGGAGATATATATGTATAATACATAAAAATTCCATTCCACAAACATCTATGACACATCTGCTGTGTATTGTACTGTGCACTGGAGAAGATTCAAAGTGTAGATAAGACTCAACCATATCAGAAATGATACATTTAGTAGTCACATCTCAAGACTTTATACATCTACCAAAGTGGGTGTTATTGCACAAAGCATTTTGAAACTCTTCTTTGGGAATTCTCTCAGAGACTCATGGAATATACTTTTGATTAGTCTTAGCAGTGATAAACCCTAAACTCTGGAGAACAGACCTGATTTTCAGAAGCAGACAAAAGTCACTCATTGTTGTCTGGCATGTTAAAGTTGTTAAAAGGCAGCTAGGTGGCACAATGGATAGAGTGTTGAGCTTGGAGTCAGGAAGACTCATCTTCTGGAGTTCAAATCTGTTCTCAGACACTTACTAGCTATGTGAACTTGGGCAAGTCACTTAACCCTGTTTGCCTCAGTTTCCTCATCTGTAAAATGATCTGGAGAAGAAAATGGCAAACTATTCTAGTATCTGTGCCAAGAAAACCCCAAATGGGGTCACCAAGAGTCGGACACAACTGAATCAACCAAACAATAAAAATGTTAAAGTTGTGTTGAATTTTAAAACGCAAAAAATATTCTTAGCTCACCAGACACACAAAAATAGGCATGACCCTAGATTTGACCCTGGGAGGAGAGAGGGGGAAGGATTCTTGTTTATTAATCCCTGAAGAAGAGAATTACAATCAATAATAACATGTTTTATTCAAACTCAAAGCAACACTCCCCTGACTTGTTACTATAAAAGTGTCACTATAAACACCCCTTAAAAGGTGCAAATAAGTGAGAGTATGATTTCCCTGAACAACTCTTGCTCTGAACACACTTCCAAAAAGGAAGTTATATTTTGAGTAATGATAGCATCGCTAGAATAGATTTCAACATACGCTGAATGTGTGTCCCCTCAAGGTGACTACTCACCTTGAGTAGAGATGGCACTCCTTTGAATTGATAAGGCTGGCATGTTTGTTTAAAATCAAACAACTAATACCTGTGTGTTTGAAACTCATAGTTTTCTAATGTTTTGACTATATTTTTAATACACCCACCTATGATATCATCAATTAGAAACAGCTAGAACGTTGGTACAGATTTGCAGAGTTTCTAGGGTGCTTCCGATCACAACGGCTGAATTGTCCATGTCTAAATTCTGACTTGGTAACGTTTGCCTGTAATTTGGTTTTTGCCTTTTCCTTGCATGTGAGATAATCAAGGTTCTGAGCAGATTAGTTTTTCTCCACTTGGAAAGGCACTGCATTCTCTTAGAATAGCTTCTCACTGGTCTATTCTAGCTTCAAGATGCTTGCATTTCGACATCAGATGAAGTGACACATTCACATGCTAAATATAGTTTTGCAATGTCCTTTGGCATGACAGATGTTACAGAAACACAAGACACTTGGGATAAATAGCAGTAGTCAAGTGCAGCCTGCTTGCTTCCCTTCCAATTGAAAATATGCTGAGTTAGAATAACAGCTCAGGGAGATTGGCTGAATTTAAAACACAACAACAACAAACTCAGGTTATAAAAAGGGATGATGCTGTAAGTCATCCACACAAGCAGTTCAGTGAACATAAGCATACGTAATTGCGGTAGAAGGGAAAGAACACTGACACTCTAGAGTCAGAAGACCTGGATTCAAATCAATCCCACCACTGATACTGAAGTCTAGGGGCCTTGGAGAAAATTACTTAGGGTCCATAGACCTCAGTTTGCTCATCTATTAAAATGAAACAGTTGGACTAGAGGTCCGCTGAGATCCCTTCTGGCTCTGGACCAGTTCTAACTGCACAAGATTAAATGCTTCAAAGAACATTTGAGGATTCATTTAGTGGGCTATGGAATAATCTACACTATTTTCTGACATTACGGGGTAGAGAAAAGATCCCTAAAAACTCCAGCTAGAGGGTGGCAGTTCTACCAGCCTGTTTTGTTATGTAAAATGTTGATTTTAATCCAGACTTGTGATTTCATTGGCATAAGGAATGAGCAGGGAGGAAATTCTCTCCATTATTGAAAATCAACAACTTCTCTGCAGTTTATAAGTTTGAAGAGTGCCTGGGACACTGAGGGCAGATAGGTAGCATAGTGGATAGAGAGTTGGACCTGGAGTCAGGAAGACTCATATTCCTGAGTTCAAATCTGGCCTCAGGCACTTACTAGCTAGGTGACCATGGTCAAGTCACTTAACCCTGCTTGCCTTTGTTTCCTCATCTGTAAAATGATGTGGAGAAGGAAATGGTAAACTACTCCAGTATCTTTGCCAAGAAAACCCCAAATGGGGTCAAGAAGAGTCAGGCATGACTGAAATGACTCAATAACCATAACAACTGGGACACTGAACGGTAAAGTAATTTGCTTAGGTTATGTGGCCAATTTGTACCAGAGTCTGGATTTGAACTCAGATTTTCTTGACTCTGAGGGTGTCAGCTCTCTATCCACTACAGTACAGTCCAAACTATCACAAAACTCCTGAGTGCAGCCTGAACCAGATTAAAATTCAGTTGGGAAATATGTAAAAAAAATAAATATAAATACAATACAACACAGATGATATTTATTTGTTGTTTTCTAATAGGCTGGCCAGGGATCCATTTCTAATTGAGTCCGACACCACTGCATTACACCATCCTGTCTTTGTAACTCAGAATATATATGTATGAAAGTCATGACTAGATGGAGGGCACCTGGCATATTGTTCTAGAGCCAGTCTGGACCAGCTGGTGAGAGCTGATAGTTAAATTTTCAGTGAACTTTTACACCTCAGAAACGGGTTAATACTACAAATCAGGGCTTGACTTATTGTTTTGTTGCTCTTCATTCTCGACTTCACCTACTGATTTCCCTGGCTTCCTTTAATTCCCAACTTAAATCCCATCTTTTGCAGGAATCCTTCCTCAATCCTTCTTAATTCCAGTGCTTTCACTCTGTTAATTATTTCCTATTTATCCTGTGTATAGCTTGCTTTGTATTTATTTGTTTGCATGTTGTCTTCCCCGTTAGACTTCAATCTCCTTGAGGGCAGGGACTGGCTTTTGCCTCTTTGTGTATCTCTAGCACTTTACGCGATGACTAGCATATAGTATATATTTAATAAATAGTAACTGACAGATTGATTATTGATTGTCCAGGCTTAAGAAAGTGATGGGAAAATGTTAACAATGACACATTAAACTTAAAATGTGTCCTGGGTGTTTTCTTCTGCCAGAGAGCTGGTTATTAAACATTTACCAGCACACCCCTGGTGAGAGGGTGGGGTCTTTTGTATAATATCTAAGTAAGAACGTGCATAAGAGAGGCATAGGATGAAAAAGTGTGGATGAGCTATAATCTGCACCATTGGAAACAGTTCTGGCACCCAGGGAATGGAATCATAGTTTTAGAGCTGGAAGGAACCCTGAAGGCCTTTTAGTCCCAACCTCTCTGTTTACAGATAAGGAAGCTAAGATCCAAAGAAACTGAATGGCTTCCGCCAAGGTCACACAGGTGGGATCTGAACCCACATCTGACGATTCTAGAGTACTCTTTCCATTGTACTATGCACCAATTCATCAATACAGCAAAGTGAGACTGGAGAAGGAGGTAGGTCAAATCATGGAATAAGAAGGAAAGCCAGTAGATGGCCAGCTTGAGCACTATGCATTGCTACTGTCAGGATATCAAAAGGGCAAAAAGGAGGCCTTGGGGTTATTCGATCGATCTTCTATGAAGGGCATATCAGGCAACATGGATTAAAATTGCACAGGATGTGAAGATTGATGCATGTCCTGATCAACACAGTGCAAGGAGTGCCAGCTCAGAGGAGATCATTGGTAAACTGAAGCATCTAAACTTTGTGGGTAATAATCTGATCCCAGAGCTATAAAGAGGATTTCTGAATTGGCGAAATAAGGACAAAGTAGACCAAGCCAGAGCCACTTCTAAGACATGCAAATTGGGGCCAATGCTCCAGTTCCTGCTATGTTGGGGCAGGAGAGGGAGGTATATACATACATACATCTGTTTATCTATCTATCTGTATGTATGTATGTTATATGTATATGTGCATACATATGTATATGTGTATGTGTGTTTGTGTGTATATGTGTATGTGTACTAGTTATGGATTAATGTTTTTTCCTTTTCTTTTTTTGTATATTTTGCATTTCTTCAAAATGAATCTTAATCTGTATGGTTATAATGACCAAGTTTGGCCTCTAGAAAAGATTTAAGAAAATATACTTCCTCTTTTCATTGCAGAAGTTCAGAATTAGCAGTATGAGATATTATGTGTACTGTCAGATGTGGTTAGTGTGTTGGTTGGTTTTACTCAACTGTTTTCTTTTTTTTTTCTTTTAAAATCTTCATATGAGAGAAAGCCCATTGTATAGAGGAATGGAAGGGTCATATATTTTTAAAAGAATGTAATGTAAAAACCAATAAAATTAATTTAAAATAAAAAATAAATCTGAATGCAATTTCAGCATTATACAAAGATCATGTGTCAGTATGTCAAGGTCTAACATTTTCCCTTTAAAACTGACTTTAAAAAATTCAGCAAAAAATTTGATGTTTTTACCTGGTACTTTTGATTGAGAATTTATTCTCAGCTCCTCTCCTCCTAATTTTTCTCCAAGACCAGTCATTCTCAATATATCCTGAGGACTTCATTTTCCATTATACTCAGTACTGAGAAAGTCTGGCTAATTTGGAGTGATTTTTCTAGACTACATTTCCCAAGGGGACATAGGTGAGAACTCTGATTGGTGGGGAGTATACCACAAAAGAAGAGCTTTAACAAGCATGCTCTATAATACATTTTTGGACATGGCTAATGTGGGAATTTGTTTTTGCTAGACTATGTATATTTGTTCCCATGGTTTTATTTTGCTTTTGTTTCTTGAATTGCTCAGTGAGGAAGAGGGAGGAGGTAGAGCTAATAAATGCTTACAAAAATAAATACATTTTTAAAATAGCAAAATGAATTTTTTTTAAAGTGAGATATTCAGAGACTGGGAGCAGCAGACATGGCCGAAGCGGAAGCTGAGGAGCTCTAATAATAGTAGAAAGAACATATGGAGGGGTTCAGCAATAGTATGCCCCCCACCCTCCACTCCCTTGGGACTTGCTGATGAACTAGAGACAAAGCAAGAAGTGTCATCCATCTTCCAGTCTACTGCAAGAGACTTCTGGGAAAGAAATTCCAGGAGGCAGATGACCCCACACTCCAAAGTTTACCAGTGGGCCTATGAGTCTGATGTGATTCTTCTAACATATGGAAAAATTAAAGGGATTAAAAGGAATTTGATTATACTTTTCTGGAAATTTAGGAAATTGAACCCTTTTGGATATGGATACAGAGAATGCCTTACTTTCTTATTTCTTTCTTTATCATTTCCTTGTAATTTTGTTTGCACACTGAGTCCCCCATTAGATTATTTTTAAACCACCATTGTTTTATTTTATTTTGTATTTTTAGTTTTGAATTTTCTCTCTCTCTCCCATACCCATCAAGAAAGCAAAACAGTCTGATAACTATTATACATAGAAAGTCATGCAAAATGTACTTCCACTCCCCTATTAGATTGTAAGGTCCTCGAGGGCGGAGACTGTCTTTTGTCTCATTTTGTAATCCCAGTGCTTATTACAGTGCTTGGCACATAGTAGGTACTTAATGAGTGTTTATTTATTAATTGATTTACATTATCTCACATTTTAATTAGATGCTTTTGACATTGAATTTATGTCTCTTGTATGAGTTAACAAAAGATAATTTTGCAAGAAATGGAGGGCTCAGGCTATGAGTTGAATAGTTGATTAGCCAGAATAGTACTTATGTACCTAGATGTAGTAATAAGGAGGCCTTGGGGTTATTGAACTGATTCTCGTAGTAATAGTTGGTAAATCACAGTACAATAGAATGTTTGCTGCCATATACATGTAAGGCATAGTGGCTCTCATAAATTTCATGACCACACCCTTTCTGGAGTGCACTAGTAGAGGAGGAGAAAAAAAAAGTTCTTGGCAAAAGCTGGGATGGATTTTTATGATAATGGAATTGGCTGAGAATGAAGGCAAGGCTTGGAATGAAAATATGTTTGTAGATGGCTTCCTAACATGTATAACTGCGGAGGCTTGAACTTGGTGAGAAACAGCAGCATCATTCTTTCCCATTTGGTCATAATTTTGATTCCGAGAAAAGCAGCGTTTGCCATTGTCTTATTAAAATAAAACTTGTTTGCTTTTAAGAAATATCTATAATGACTCAAAGTGATGGGGTGGAAGAAGGCAATGACATTATAATAAACACAAGATTTTATATGAAATTCTTCCTCCCCTTATTCTCACCAAAGTAAAGTAGGCAGTCCTTCCTCTTCTTCCAGATCGTGGGCCACAATCTCTCGCTATCTTTGCTTTGATACTTCACAAATATAAAAATATTGGGGATAGAGTAAGGTAAGGGACCTCATAACTTCAAAGGATGATCTTAGCAACAACAGCAGCAGCAGCAGCAGCAGCAGCAGCAGCAGCAGAAGAAGAAGAAGAAGAAGAAGAAGAAGAAGAAGAAGAAGAGGAAGAAGATGGAGAGGAGGAGGAAGAACAGGAGCAAGAAGAGAAAGAAGAAGATAAGAAAGACGAGGAGGAGGGAGAAGAAGAGGAGGAGGAAGATAATGATGAAGAAGAAATTCTTTCAGTACTTGTGTACTGGGGAGTCACTGTGAATATACTAGGAATTGCCTAGAAAATGAATTGAAAGAGAGGATGGTTCCCTAGGGACCTAATTACCTTGGGGAAATGGTGCAGTGCTTTTAATCATATCAGGCTTTTTCCTGAATTAAAGGCCATTTTTTGAACACCAATATTCTTCTAGTGATGTTCAGTTATTGCCAAAGAATTAAAGGTGAGAGTTATTCAAAGGGCAATGGAGAGGCTCCTGCTAGATATGAGGATGCTCTGCCACATCACTAACCAAGAACTGATAAAATAATGGGATCCCAGATCGGTTGAAATAATCAGTTCAGTGGAGAACCTTGTGAAGGAGCTAAAGTATACCCATTTAAAATTTTTTTCTGCCCACCCTAAAAGTATTTTTAAAAACATAGGCTCAGAAGAAAAAGAAGCTTACTAGTTGGGTAGTGTATAATTTTAAGCAATTTGATGTAAAGTGATTTTTATCAAAAGCTGATTTCAAAGGGCAAGAAATTGAACAGGTGTCAGAGAGAAAAATCTAGACTAGAAAGAGAATATTACGCAGATTCAGGTAAGCTCTGTTAGCTCAAGGAGGTTTAGAGTAATAGAAACTTTGTCTACCTTGAAATTGTGCCATGGATAAATCAGGTATACTCCCCCAGGACCTATTAGTTCTATCCATGTTTCCATGCTGGAAATTGAAGCTAGAATCATTTGTTAGGGGCTAAAGTTAGAAACTAGAACAGTGGGAAGAGAAGAGACATTATTACTACTTCTAGAAATTGGTCAGAGGTAGGCAACTGATCCTCTGGATCTTTATAGTGACATAGACTTTCTAGTGTACAATGGTCCTAATTCTGGTAAGAGTAGGGGAGATCGAGAAGGCAAATGACAATAATTTATGTTTAGGCCATGTTAGAGCAAGGACTTCTTGTATATCCCTGCAACCCCCTTATATTTTTAATGTAGAGCTGTTGACATATTTGTAGATTCAAGCATTATTAGAGAGTGGTCAGAGTCAGAAAGGGTGTAAAAGAGTGAAAAGAGAACTGGAATGTACTGGCATTCATTCTCCTGATATGCAGCACTAAGGCACTGGTTAAAACCATTCCAGATAATACTTGGAAAGAAATAATCTTAAGCAAAAGAAATTTCCTGATCCCAAAATAGGGATTAAAAAGGAAATAAAAGCAAAATGCTAGAAGCAAAGGAGATGCCCATCAATCGGGGAATGATTGAAAAATTATGGTATAGTAATGGAATGGTGTATTATTGCACCACAAGAAATGACAAAAAAGATGATTGCAGAGAATCTTGGGTAATATGATACAGAATCAGGAGAACAATTAATATAAGGACAATAATATTATAAAGAAAATCAACTTGGGAAGATTTAAGATTTATGATCAACGCAATGACCAACTATGTCTCCAGAGGGATTGTGATGAAACATCTTACCCATCTCCAAAGACAGATAATGAACTTCTGGTGCAAAATGAAAAAAAAAGATGTATTTTAAACATGTCCACTCAGTGGATTCATTTTACTTGATTATGCTAATTTGTTACAAGGACTTTTTTTTCATTTCTCTTAGTTTTTTTTTAGCTGGAAGGGGATTAGAAGGAAGAGGTTTAGCAATATTAAAGCCAAAAAATCTCAAAAAACAAAAAGAGGACTATTAAAATGTGAGAAAAATCCACAGAAGAGAACAGAAGCAGGTTCAGAAAGAAGCACAGAAAGGTAAGATAGTTTTGAAAATGTGTGGAACTTATTACATACTTTAATATGTTGTGTGTAATGTAATTTCAAGGTTTTGTATACAATTCTCTTTTTGTCTTTTGCTAGATATATGAGATGCTCTTTTTGATGTTTAAATTCAAAGTGTATATATATATATATATACATATATATATATATATATATATATATGTATGTATGTATGTATGTATAACTATCCCAGATGGAATACCTATAAGCCCAAGTAAAACATTTTAGTCAATGCAGTTTCAAAGTTGAATTTGTAGATTTGACATATAGATGTCAAAGCTAAAGATGAATGTTAATTTCTTGCTTCCCATATTCTACATAAAAGGTTTTTAACATAGTGTCGTTAAACTTGTTCTATTAAATAAAATTGACTAAGCAATCATCTTAAGGACATTTATTCCTGAAAAGAGGAGTGAACAAGAAAAATTAAAACCTCTAAAGATTTGTATAGCAAACTCAACAATCAAGGATAATAGCACCTCCACATTTGGACTCATATTCTTGGATTAAGTGTGCTTAAAGTGGAGGTAAAAATTGTACGCAAGAAAACAAGATGAGAAAGGTAGCTATATCAAACCAAATGGGCACAGAGAGGAATGGTTGAAGCAATATCAGCAACTACTGACCTATATGTTTACTTGCTTAATTTTACAAAATCTTTACGAGAATCATAAGATCATCAACACAAAATTATTAATAGGGAAGAGGTAGACTTTTATAAGCAATATTCCATAGCAGACTGTATCTTTACCATCACACAATTGACTGAAAGATGTAGAAAATATGGGATCACATGGTCATATAGAGGTCAAAAGAACTTTAGAAGTCACTTAGTCCAACCCCCTCATTCTATATAAGAAGAATTGAGTCCAGAGAGGATTAAGTGATTGTCCAAAGTCACAGATGTAGTAGGTAGCAGAGTCTGGATATGAACCAAGGTTGTCTGATGCAAAATGAAGCGATCTATCCTGTGGATATAGTGCTTTTTGGACTTAACAGCCATAAGGACTGTGAAAAATCCACTGGGCAAAAATGGCTTGTGAAGAGGAAAGGACATGGATGGTTTATATTCAAGGCCAGCTGGGCCTCAGTATTGACAAATGGATGGTAATTATGAGTGCTGAGCAGCCTTACAACATACCAGCCCAATTCCATGCTTTTGAAAAAGAACTTGGAGACTGTGTTTATGATAATGGTATTGTCCGAGCCAAGAGAAAATGCAAACTGGAGTATAATGATTGTAGTGAATACTTTCATAGGCAGAAAATGATGGAATATTTGGGGAAAATCATGAAGCAGAAGGAGAAACTAATGAAGGAAGGGAAGGTTACCCATCCAGATCACCAATACTCAGACAAGGAAGAGGCAAGACTTTGAGTAGCCAGTGACAACACTGGGCAGTTTCACTCTTTGTGCTGAGATGAAAATATATCATGTTGTTCTTCTAAATATGTAGGCTTTTTTTCTCATAACAGAAAGATCTTTCACATATCCATACTATTTTCCCTTTTGTTCTTTATACTTGAACTTAATAGGCAGCTAGATGGCACAGTCTATAGAACATAAAATGTGGGACACTGACCAGCTATGTGACCCTGGGCAAGTCATTTAACCTCTCCCTCAATTTCCTCAACCTTAAAATGGGGAAAATAATACATCTGCCTCACATGATTGTTGTGATAACCAAATGAGCAAATTGTAAAAGCTCTTAGCACAGTGCCCAACACAGAGTAGATGCCATAATACACATATGCATATAGAGATATATGTATATATACACACATGTATATACATATGTACATACACACATATATCTATGTACATACGCACATATACATATTCCTTTCCCTTCCCCTTTCCATTAGCACAACCAAACTAGGCAAGTGTGAGGCAATAGATTTTCTTCAAATACGTGACCTATGCTTGTAGATTATGTATAATGCTGCTTGTGTCTGAAAATAAATATTTTGAAAGTAAACATCTGCCATTTCAAAAAAATTGTCTGTAAATTATATTTAAAATAGCATTTGATTTAATAAAACATTGCCTTAAGGCTGTCTTCCAACAAGGTATATCCGATCTTCACATCAAACATATTCAAGATTTCTTGAAAGATATCATAACAGAGATAACCTTGTTGGAAGACCCTTTGATTATGAATATCAGGCTAGACATAAAACATGGAATTTATATTTGTCCAAGGTGTTCTTCTCAGAAATAGACAATATCCAGACTAGAATCTAAGTTGTAGAGGGATTTCCTGTGGATGATCAAGTCCTCCAGATGCTACTGTTTGCAGAAATGTCATGATGGTTTCATTAAATGCTGGAACATTACAGATTCTCCTAAAAGATATCTGTAACTACTCAAAATAACTTGGTCTAGTCATCCACAGAGGAAAAATCCAACTGAAGAAGAATATTTATTATCCAGATTATGAGGGACAACCTGTAAAACTCATCTATCAGGGTATGTTTCTTGGACAGACAAGTTGGACCCAGGGTTAAAAAAGAGGAAAATATTTGTCTGGGTTGTCTTTGGGCAACTATAAAATTTCTTTAATGACTACAAACTTTCCCCAGAATCCAGAGCCCATTTTTAAAATTTTAATAGATTTTTAATATTTTTATTAGATCATCTAAATAACCCCAACCCCCATGATACTCTTTTCTCCTTCCTCTCACGGATCCATCCCTTATAATTGCATTTTTAAGGAAAAAACATAAGAGAAAAAAATTAGTCAAAATCTACCAAAGCATGAAAGAAATCTGATGCTATATGTATCCATACTGCAATATATCCCTCCACAAACTATCCACACATCCACACCTATATTCCACAGCCATCCAGCCCTCCATTTCTGCAAAGAAGTGGGGTTGGGTATGGAAGTGTCTTCTCTTATACCCTCTTTGGGCCAACTTTGTTCTTTATAAACTTACAGTCTTCTTCTTCAATTGTTTTATGGTTGTTCAGTCCAACTTTTACACCAAATAATAGTTAATGGTGTTAGTATGTAGCTGCAAGTCATGCAAAGTAAAGTCTCCATGGTATTGAGATACCAATAGGTCAATGAAAAGATGTACAATGGGTGTGATTAGGCTGCAAGCCATAATGCATAACGAATTAAGAAGAAGAAATGGAATAAAGATTTATAATTTGATATTGTCAATCATATGATAAAAACAAGGGAGCAAGGGATAATCCCTGGGTAGCCCAAGTGTTCTGCTGGTGTTTCTCTTTTATGTCAGGAGAAAGTGAAGAAGGTTCCCTACTTACTGGGTGGAGCTCCTATAGTAAACTACAGTAGAACATGGACAAGATTTGCACAGAATGAAAAGGCACAGATGGAGGAAGATCAGCCTGACTGGAGGCAATAACTGTGTCAATGAGATCATGTATTCATCTGAGTACATTTAGTCACCTCCTGCTGTTACCTGTGTGAATATATGTAAATACATATTGCTATTAAAATGTTATGTTTGTCCTTTCCATGTTTAAATTGTGTATCAATTACTGTGGCTTTGCCGTTGTTTTTGTGTTTAGTCCATGTGTCTTTGATACAAAAGAGTATCTAATGGCTTGAAATAGGTAGGGGTAACTCCAGGTATAATGTGAGTACAGTCCTCTAAAGAACAGAAAAGAGGCTTCTCTCCCCTATTTGGAATTGCAGAGCCTTGCAGTTGGAAGGGAGGCTATGTATCTTAGCCTTAACCAGGAAATAACCTCTACAGCAGAAAGCTGGGTTCCAACATCCCACCTCTGAGTGATCTTAGGCCTCCCCAGCCCTGTTTATCTGGAGAAGGTTTCTGAGGCTCTATATCTATAGCTCCATTCATATCCAGCTTTATATTTATGAAAACACGATCCTGGAAAATAGATCATCTACCCTACAGCAATGGAAAATCACTACCTTCCAAGAGACTCTGTTATGTTTCAGATGGCTCTCATTGGTAGAACATGTTTCTTTATATTGAAAATATTCCAAAATATTGCAAAAAATAACTTTCAACAGTTGTGTCCATCAAGGGTGATGGAATCATGTCATTTGGACTCAAATATTACAGTCTCTGAGTACAGAGTACATAGACTTGGCACTAAAAGGGAATAAGCATTTATTAAGTGCTTACTGTGTACCAGGAATTATGATAAGCATTTTAAAAATATCTCGTCTGATCCTTAATCTTGTGAAGTAGGTGTTATTATCTTTTTACAGTTGAAGAAACTGAGGCACAAAGAGGTTAAGTGATTTGCCCAGGGTCTCAGAGCTAATCAGTTTCTGAGGCCATATATGAACTTAGGTCTTCCTGATTCCATGCTCTAAGTACTCTATGCAATTAACTGTTTCTAAAGAGAAGAAAGATGGGAAAATCAGTTGGACTGGATCAAGTAAATATAGAGAGGAGATCGATACTGGAGGTAACATGATTGTCAGGATATTGAGAGACTACACAATACATAATACAAGGTGTTAAAAGGACAGGAAGACACTAAAGGCATGGAAAAAAGTCTCAAACTTTGTTAATATTCCCCAAACAAGTGATCAAGAGAATAGCAGTAACTATACATGCATATGCATACTTTTGCATACGTAAAAAATTTTTATGAAGTCATCTAAACACAAATTGAGGGCATTCTCAATGAGAATGTTATTAGGAAGCAAACAGACTTTTGTAAGTGACATTTGACAATGGACTACATCTTTACTATTTCACAATTGACTGAAAGCTGTAAAGAATGTAAAATCTTTTGCATTTATTGATTACAAAAAAAGTATTCAACTCAGAATAAACTCCCTCTTATAGGCTCTTTTACAACAAGGTATCTCCCATTTACACATTAAGATGATTAAGAATTCTTTGGAAGATGTAATGATAGCAATAACCCTGGTCAGTGATCCTTTGATAATAAACATCAGACAAGGCATAAAATAGAGAGAAGGATTCTCCTTGTACTTATAAGCCTTTGATGTAGAGGAAAATCAATGCAGAATCCAAGTTGATGAGGGAGTCTGCATGGATGGTGAGGTTCTCCAGACACTCCTGTTTCCAGATGACATTATACCGACTGTCTCAAACCCCCAGACATTGAAGAGCCTCCTGGGAGAGATCTGTAACTGCTCAAGAGTCTATCCAGACAGGAAAGGCCAAATGGATAAGAATGACTAGTGCTGAGATTTCAACATGCATGTGAATGGATATCCCATAGAGCTTATCAAATATTGTATATATCTAGGATAGACAGTCCAGATGAACAATGAGATGGGCCCAGAGTTGAGAAGGAGTGAACTGGATTGCTTTCAAAAAATTGAAAATTACTTTTGCTGATTCCAGACTTTGCATAATGGCAAAAAGCCATTTTTTCAGTGCAAACATTTTACTGGTGTGGGTTGGTGTATGGGAACAAAACCTGGGTTGTCACTTCCTCCAAACAAACAAAAAAAATACCTAGCATCATACAGAGAGCAGCAGAATGGCTATAGTAGGGCTATACAACATACAGCTTATGGGGCCACTTGTGGCCCACCAAAGGATTTTGGGCAGCCTGCAAAAACATAGAGGATGTTAAAAGAAAGTAAAGATGTAATGAGTGCTTTGTTCATGCCCCGCTTAACCTGCCCTGATCCACAGCAACTATCGTCAGTCTTTCTGTAGTCTGAGAGGAGCAACGTCATATCTTTTCTCTGTTTCGGTCATTACTGGAGTTGAACAGTGCCAAAGTGAGTGCAGCCATGCACCAATGTGGCTGATGCCCTCTATGTGAAGAGCAGCAACAATGTGAGGGCTTCTTCCCCACCTTCGCTGTGTGGCCACCCTCTAAGTTACATGAGTGTCTGACGCTCTCTCCAACTTCAGACACTCAGTTCAGTATTTCTTTGTATGTGAGCAGTTGCTGCGGAGATTTTTTGGTTCCAATATTAAAGCTTTTGAACTTTGTAAAATGAGTGATAAAAAGAAAATGAAGATTGAATCAAACACAGAGTGTTTAATCTGGAATAGACAAATAGATACTTGTTCATTTACACAAGAGGCCAAATATTGTGCCTTATTTGCTGAGAAGTAATAGCCATTCCAAAGGAATACGTAGCCTTCCTTGCCATTTTGAATCAAAACATCCTGACTTAAGCAAATTGGACACCAATGAAAAACAAAATGAAGCATCTGAATTGTTGAAAAATCTCTGTGGGGAACAATGGTTTTTCAAGAAAGTAAACTCAGAAAATGAGGCGGCTACTAAGGCTAGTTTTCAGATCTCTAAAGAAATTGCTGCTGCTGGGAAGTCTTTCACTGAAGGTGGTGGCTGATGGCAATTAATGGATTATGTCCCAATTTTAAAAAAAAGTGTTTTTGAGAAATAGTTCAGTCATTAATTATACCTTTGTTTGGAAAATGAGCCACTAAAAACCTATCTGTGGCCCAAAGAAGTTCAGCCTGTTTTAATTTTGACCCCTACTTACTGCCAAGTTGCGCAGGTGCGGGCTTTGGGGAATCAGGCTGTAATATGTGACTCACTGGGGAACAGGGCAACCAGAATATACGCCATCTTGGAGTGGGGGGGGAGGGCAGAAATGGGGAGAAAATTTGTAATTCAAACTGTTGTGAAAATCAGTGCTGAAAACCAAATATGTTAAATAAATAAATTGCATTAAAAAAAAAAAAAGAATTTCAAAAAAGGACAGAAGTAAAGGATGTCATCAAGGAATATGGTAGAGAAGATGAAATGATCACGTGATTAAACTGAAGAATGAAAAGTAGACAGTCAAAATGCTAAAATGATGCGGAAAGAAGTAATGAAGGCCACTGGCACCTTTGGTACACCTCCGGTGGCCTACTTTTAGGAGGGCATAGATAAGACCCATATAGGATGGGCAGGCAAAGATGGGTTGTGATCTGCATAATCAGCAGGAATTCCTCAATCAATGAGATCGCAGATGCATTCAAATACTGAGCCAAAATATACCCTTATTCAACTTTTACCCACTGTTCCTGGTTCTGCCCAGTGGGGGCCATTAAAATAACTCTAATGCCTTTTACACATGATAATCCTTCAGATATATTAAGACAGTGATTATACGCCTCCTAATTCTATTCTCCAAATTAAAAATTTCCAGTTTCATCAAGAGTTTCTCATGTGGCATGATTCACAGTCCCTACACTATCTGGATCATCTTACTTTTAGTACTTTCCAGTGTATCAATAAAATTTAGTGCTCCGATCTGAAGACAATGATCCAGATGTGATTTAACCTCAATAGAGAAAATGCCTCCCTGGTTCTGGACACCAATCTATTAATGCAGTCTCCGATAGCTTGGCTTTTTTGGCCACCATGTCACAATTTTCACTCAAACTGAACTTATATTCCATTAAAATGTCCTGCTCTCTTTTTTTTTGTAAAGAATTGTCTAACTATGCCTCTACTGTCCTATTTTGTAGGGCATCCCCTAAAAAGTGGACCCTTAGAAAAGCTATCCAAGGTTCTCTTTCACTAGCATGCAAAGAATCTAGGTGAAGCAATTGGGAGCCACATGAGTGCCTCTGTTGTGTATATCCACATATATATGATGTATTTATTGTCTATATGGAGTAGCTAGGTAGCGCAGTGGATAGAGTGCTGGGCTTGGAATCAGAAAGACCTGAGTACAAATCCTGCTTCAAATACTTACTAGCTATGTGACCCTAGGCAAGTCATTTAACTCTGTTTGCCTTAGTTTCCTCATCTGTAAAATGAGCTGGAAAAGGAAATGGCAAACTGCCCCAGTATCTTTGCCAAGAAAATCCCAGATGGGGTCACAAAGAGTAGGACACATCTGAAATGACTGAAATGACTGGGAGCAGCTAGATGCAGTGGTGGGATTCAGCTGGTTCGCACCGGTTTGGTAGAACTGGTACCTAATTTTAGGTTCAGTTTGGCGAACAGGTTGTTAGCAGGCGCAGAGGCAGTGCCTTGGCTCAGTTCCATGGAGAACCGGTTGTTAATTCATTTGAATCCCACCACTGGCTAGATGGAACAATGCCACTAAGCTTGGAGTCAGGAAGACTCATCTTCCCGAGTTCAAATCTGGCTTCAAACACTTAATAGTTCTATAACCCTGGGCAAGTCACTGAACCCTGTTTGTCTCAGTTTCCTCATTTGTAAAAATAAGCTGGAGAAGGAGATGGCAAACCATTCCAATATCTTTGCCAAGAAAAGCCCAAATGGGGTCATGAGCCAGACATGACTGAAACAACTGAATAACAATAAAATTGTGTATATACACCTGAAAAAAACTTTCGAATTTTGCACAGTATTTTGGTCAGCACAAAATCCCACTGGTCTTCCTACAGGTATGTATCTGACATTAAACTTCATCTGATTAGACCTGAATGATCTGTTAGGATCCCGATTCTTGAAATTGTAGGACCATGGACTATCAGAGCTGGAAGGGATCTTCAACATTATATAGCCTAACAACTTTATTACATACAAGTGGAAAAATAAATCTCAGAAAGGGAAATGATTTGTCTGAGGCCATATTACTAATGAGAAGGAAAGTTGAGAACTGAACCCAAGTTCTCTGAATCTCATTCCAATGCTCCTTTCAACATACCAAACTTGGGTTTCCAATATGATGGCTTACCCTATGTTATCTTTAAATTTGAAAAGCCATCTATGTTTAGTTTATGATTTCCTCTTTGGGCACTCTGGTATTTAGCAACCTTTCAAGGTACCAATAATACTTGTAATGATTATTATTATTATGTGCTTAATATAAGCACATGGTCAATCCTCAAGAAAAGGTTGTAGATTGACAAATTCATTGGTGATTTGCTACTGCATCAGAAATAGCAGTATAACTGTAAGCCCTATAGATTTTTCTAAAATAAACAACATGTAATATGGCTTATGTATTGGACCGGCCTTATACAAGCTTTTTTCTTATCAAATATCATCTTTTACAACTAAGATTTGGGAAATGTTTTCTTCCACTTTACCATCCAGGTAAGGCCAGAACTTTATGACTGAAAGAATTATCTTCCTAGAAATCTTTAGGTGCAAACATGACTAGAGGTAGAAAGAAATATGTTTTCTTCCTTGCCCAGAATCCAAGTTGCTACTCATGTGCCTTTAAGTGAACATGCATGGTTGGTGCACTGGGTAATGGAAATGAACAAAGCTTGGCCTCTGAAATGACAGCCACTTAACCCTTCATGAGTTCCCGGTCTTCTATCTTAATGGCATATTTGATTTGTATAAGAGTGAGGTACTTGTCATTCCTGTGTTATTTATATCTATAATAAGAAAAAATTCAGACGTACATTTCAAATGTACATTTCAGACTTAGATTGACATTCTCCTGCCTGTTAAAGGAAACAGAGTATGACCCTTCATTGCCTTGAGCACCTATTTACTGTCCTATTTTCTTCTCATCAACTTGGAACATTGAATCAATCAAATGTCATTGGAAACCTCAGAATTGGAATCTCAAAGTGACATCCAGCTAATTTTCCATTCCAAGAGAACTAGAAGGAAGTAGAACTTAAACACGTAGAGGAATAAAAAAAAAGTTCTGGTTTGCATTTCACAAGTATGAAGTGAAGAGTGTATTGAGAGTTCCTGTTTTAACTTTCTTAGATACCCAGCAAACCTTTTGCATCTATAGAGGATGCTTGGTCTTTTACCCCCATGCAATAACTAAATGAGCAAGAATCGCACCCTGAAATCCACTGGACAGTCGTAAATCTGTGGTACACTCTGCCCCTACCTCTAGAACAAGGGTTCTTTTCCTTTTTTTTGTTTCATAAAACCCTTAAGCATTTTTGTGAAGCTGATGGACTCATTCTCAGAATATTTTTAATCCATAAAATACATAGGCTTACAAAAAAGATCAATTATACTGAAATAAAGTTATCAATTTTCCCCCTTAAAACTAGTTATTGGATTCCAGGTTAAAAACTACTGAGAAGCTATAGCAGCAAGCACCCTAGCATACCTGGGATGACCCGCTAGCACAGGTTGCTTAATCTGCTTTTCTAGGAAAGACTGCTCAATAAGAGGTTAACAATCCTACTGTTAATTGCATTTACTAGTTTAAGGGAAAAGTCAGCACCCCGAATGTCAGAGAAAATACAAGAAGAGAAATTAGCAAAGACTAACAGACAGGGCTCTTAATTGCCTGAACCAAAGCAACATTGCTGTATCCTTTACATACACCACTGACTGGATGGAGAGGGTCTTTACATCTGAGCAGTCAAGAGAGCTCTGAACATATGGCTACTTGAGTCTTGACCAGGGAATCAAAAATCCCTCTCATAAGAGAACCCTTAGAGCAAACTACCAACTCAGAGTATATATATACTTCTCAGAGTCAGAAGGCATCACAACTCTCATGACTCAGGGCCTAATCAACTTAGTACCCAAAACTGTGAAAGCCTTCCTACAAGCAAGCCTCCCCTAAGCAAGCTCCTCTTAATGGGCTCCACATGAGGCCTATTAATGGGCAGGGAAGATCTTCATATCCCATTAACTTTTCGGAAGCCCATAATCTAATGAATGAAAATGACTCCTTTCCCTTTGTTTTCAAACATGCATGGTGTCTTTCCTGACCTGAAAAACAACAAAAATAAAATAAAATTAAAACAGCCCTAAACCTTATTTGACTTTGTAGCCTTCTCTAGTTACCACCACCTTTCTGTCTTTTGTGTCTCTGTCAAGCTTTTGGAATGATTGTTCTCCATCTGCTGCCTCTCCTCCTCTGTTCAGTGGGAACTGACTTCCGAATCCTGAATTCTACTGAAAATACCCTCCCAAAGGCACCCAATGCACTCTTTCTGACTGACCCCCATGACTTCTCCTAGTTTCCATCCTTCTTGGCCTGTCTGCTGCCTGGCATCTATTCAACATCTTCTTGGGTTTACCTCACTTTGCTTGAAGCCAAGCTTGCCCTGCATCATTTTCTTTCTCCTCTCCATGCTGCCTGCATGTGGCCACCATCCTTATCTCTTTCCTACCAGAAGCTTCAACTCTCCCTTGGGAAGCCTGGTTCTGCTAGGTAAGCTTTCACCTCCTTGTGACCCAAAATATCCTTCACCATCACTTCCCAGTCACTTCCATACCATGCTGCATCCAGTTTACCCTGAACCTCTCCATCCCCTTTTATATGCTCTCTTTTCCCATTAGCATGTAAGTTTTTTGAGGTCAGGGACTACTTTGCTTGCTTATATTTGGAAGGTTAGGACATGTGTATACATAAGCATAATATAAGCCAGGACAAAAGAGAAATCTAGACAAAGTCCTCTAGAGTATTGCAGAGTAGATGAGTGGACCAGGAAAGCTATTGTGGAAGACAAGTTGTCTTTTTTGGGATTTGAAGGCTGGGAAGGACCTTGCTTATAGATCTAGAGCTGAAAGGGCCCTCACAGGTCACTTGGTCGAACCCTTTCATTTTTTTTTTTACTATAAAGAAACTTTGGTCCAGGAAAGGTTAAATGATTTACTTACCCACCCAAAATCACACAGGAAGTAAGCATCAGAGAAGGGATTTGAACCCAGGTCTTCTGACTCAAGAGCCAGTTATCATTCTACTTAATAGGAAGATTAAACAATATCGCTGTTCACTCAGCTACCTATGTTCCAAGGCTCTTCCATCTCCCTTGCCCCACTTATCCAATTGGTCACCAAGTCCTATTGATTTTCCCTTCCCAATGCCTCTTGCCAACATCGATCCATTTCCATTCCTGTTGCTATCAGTCTACTTTTTATTCACTCATATATGGGCTACTATATTCTGTCATTTCTCTTCCCGTCATGGAGGCTTTTATATAGTAGGTATTCAATAAGTGCTCTTGGATTGATTTGAGTTGCAAGTTTTTATTTTCTAGGAAACAAATTTGAAACTTGATAAATACATAAAATAATGTCCAAACTCATAGACCAAATAGTTCAAATAGTTACCACAAATATTTAAATTACGTAAAATATACTTTATTGACCCTGGCTCTGGAGTTTGAAAATTTGGGTTCAGATCTCTGCTTTGATGCTTATTATGTGACCTTGGGCAACTCACAACTTCTCTGAACATCAGTAAACTGAAGGGATTGAACCTGAGGTCACTTCAAGTCTAAATTCAATATTTTATGATCTTGTGAACCTAGATCATATCCAATACTTAATTCAAAGAGAAAGACATTCTTCAGTCTTCTAATGTGGTTTTCCAATGTTTCATTGCATTTTGATTTGAGAATCTTGGAATTTGAGAAAAATTCAAACCACATTAAATCCAATCATTCCACATTTTTTCCTGATTAATGATAAATTTCAACTCAAATGAAGCAAGTACTTCGTTAATGAATTATAAATAAGTGTTTCTAAATAATAATTAATGCTAATAACCAAATGTACTCTAATTTCAGGCCAATTAATTTTTTGAATTTTATGTTAATTTATTTCACTCCTACTTATCTGTTGCGCTTTGCCTTCAGTATCATAGGACATGTTCAATTTGTATTCAATTATCTGGTTAACGCCACTAGAATATTCCAGAAATCAGTTCAGGAGACCATAACACTCAAGGCTACAAAAGCTCTCACTCTCTCAGAGAAGTTAACACAACACAACTGAGATTGTTTCCAGCTTCAGGAACCTTAACAGCAAATGACCCAAACCCTTGTTTCCATCTCCTGTCTCACTGACTTTGCCCCTGCTAGGAGACTGATTAAGAAGGAATGAAGGAAGATGATAAGATTCAATTCAGGCATCCTGGAGAGGGTCAGAGGAGGGATGAATAAGAAACAGAATAAGTCAGAAAGACTTGGAGAAGAGGAAAACAAAGATTAAACAAAAAATAGGATCACAGATTTGGAGCCGAAGGGGAGCTTAGAGACTATTAAGTCTGCGCACACACACACACACACACACACACACACACACACACACACACTCTCCACCCTTCCATTTTACAGATGAAAAGACTGAGGAACAGAGAAGTTAAAAAGCCTCCCTAAGGTCACATAGATGACAAACATCTAAGGGTGAAATGTAAACCTAAGTCTTCCTGATTCCAAGTCCAGTACTCTGTCCACTACACCATGCTGCTTCTGCTGCTGCTGCTGCTGGTGTTGTGTCATTCAGTCTTGTTAAACTCTTTGTGATCCCATGGACCATAGCACAGTCCATAGGATGGTTGTTTTTGTTGTTGTTTGGTTTTTGCTTTTGTTTTGGCAAAGACACTAGAGTGGTTTGCCATTTCCTTCTCCAGTGGATCACTGTTGTCAGAAGTCTTCACTATGACCTGCCTGTCTTGGGTAACCCCGCATGGCATAACTCATAGTTTCATTATGTTACCCAAGACCCTCTGCCATGAAAGGCAGTTATGCAGGAAAGATATGATCCATAGGTTAAGAGCCTACAAATCCAAGGAAAACTCTGAAGCACGAGAATCATAGTGTCCATTCTAAGTCTAGTTAACTACTTTAGCTATTATTCAGACTGGTAGAAAATAGATAACCATCTAATTCAATGAAATTAACAAATCTTTACTAATTACAATGCTAGGTGCTGGTCAGAGGAATTCTAGTGACAGGTTCAGTGGGACCTTGTATTCTGGGTAAACCTTTAGCAAATTGTATGTCTGTTAGGGATTTGGTCTGCTATAGAAGCCTGTCTTCCCTTCTCATAACTTCATCAAGGATATCCTTGATATTTGCATATAATTCTCCTGAGGACGTCTTAGATATGGGGATCTATGATTATTGAATTTAAAAATTTTTCTCAATCCTTATTTTTTCATAGTAGTAAACGTTCTAACATTTGGTATCTTTCCCACTTTTAGCTGTTTTGAAAACTGATATTTCAACGGCCCACAGATTATGTTTTCCCTGGCACAGATGGACCTGCTCTGTGTATATTTGGTCTAATCTAGTTATTCCCTGACGTTTCTACTTTTTCATGAGGCATGTCAAACAAACAAGCATTTATTATGCAAAGAACCATGTTTGCCTCAGTTTCCCCATCTACAAAATGAGCTGGATTGCCAAGAAAACCCCAAGGGAGGTCATGAAGAGTTAGACACGAATGAAAAACTAAACATGTGCCAGGCACTGTGCTAAGCACTTTACAAATGTCTCATTGAATCTTCACAACAACCCCAAGAAATAGTTGCAATTATCATCCACCATTTTATGATTGAGAAAACAAGGCAGATGGAGGTTAAGTGACTTTCCCAGGGTCATACAGCTAGCTAGCATCTGAGACTAGATGTGCTAGGGATGATCTGGCATAACTGGGCCCTCCCTAAGCTTTCTATAATTTAAAAATGTTTATTCCTCACAGTGTTTTATGAAGTGATGCTGCTCATATTCTCACATCCTCCTCCTCTATAAAGTTTATTCCTAAAGCAGTACTGCCCTTGGCTGCTATATCTCTGCTTGTCAAGACCAAGGATTGGGTGGCTAAGGTCGTTTCTAGGCTCTTTTGTCTTTCTTATTGTGGCTTTCATATTATATATGTTAAACTTCCTTTGGGAATGGTGGTAGTCTTCAACAAAGTTGTGAATTTACCTCTTTCCCATTTTTGTCATCAATTTTATTTTTTCTCTCTTTTTTTAATTGGATCTGTGGTTTTACCACTGTAGAGAGCTCCTGGTGAGGAAGTTCCTCCACATGACAGGACCAATGTCTACCTGTCTTCACCCTGCTCCATTGCCGTTACAGAAGTTAGGCCAGGGTTTTCTCTAAATGACAAGTTGTCCTAGTAATTTGTTTGGCTCAGGGAGCTAAAGCTCAAAGCAGACCTCCATTGATCCAGCTTCCTGGCGTTCTCTAATAATATTAACATGGTTTCCTAGTACCTTAAGGGCATAAAAGTTGGACCTACATAGATATACAGTCCTTTATGTGGAGCAGTGGATAGAGTGCTGGGCCTGGAGTCAGAACTCAGTGAGTTCAAATATGGCCTCAGACACTTACTACCTCCATGACACTGGGCAAGCCACTTAACCCTGTTTACCTCAGTTTCTTCATCTGTAAAATGAGCTGGAGAAGAAGATGGCAAACCACTCTAGTACCTTTGCCAAGAAAACCCCAAGTGGGGTCATGAAGAGTCAGACACAAAAGACAGAAGAACAACAGTAAAAGTCACCACACCCTGTTCCACTCACTAGATGCTTTTCAGTAGACAGGTGTGGGAGCTTAGTCTAGCCTAAGTTTTATTACACTATCGTGGCAAGCTGGGTGGTGCAGTCGAAAAAGTGTCAACCCCTGAGTTGCAAAGTCTTCAGTTTGAGCCCTGTCTAAGACACTTACTACCTGCATGATCCTGGATAAATCTTTTAACCTCTCTCAGCCTCAGTTTTCTCATCTATAAAATGGGGAAAAGAATAGCATCTCCCCCACAAGGTTGTTATGAGGATCCAGTGAAATACTATTTGTAAAGTGCCTTATAGACCTTGTTGTTGCTGTTTGTCGTTTGTTCTGGAAGAGGATCATGACATCAGGAAAGGGATGCCGTGACTTGCAACTGAATTGGATTTAGGCGAGGGAGGGGTGTGCAAAGTCACCAGCCTTCTGGGTCCAGTGGCAAGACATAGATCAGAATGACTGGAGATGTCCCCAGATCCAGTGGGAGGCCTTGACTTTTTTAAGCTAAGGTCTTTCTCAAGCCTCAGTTTGACTGAGGCAACACTCATTCAGTGACTAAGGCTAGTTAAAAAAATCAGTCTGGGAGGGGAAGACCCTCAGAGTTTCTGATGAAAACAGAAAGAATTGCTGTTTATACTCACTCTGAGTCTTGAGGGCCCAAAAAATGGCCAAGTAAGGCTTGGGCTGGGACCTATTGTTGGCCAATCAATGAGAGCAAAAGTGATTTGGATTCATAGCATGGTCCTTAAGAAAGAAATCTAGCCTGTGAACCTCAAGATATCTTTCCAGGTTTCAGCAATCAAAATTTATATTCCTTTGGGCAGAGCACCTGCAGGTATGATATCTATAGTAATGATTCCTTATGTGGACAGAGGGAGAAGAGGGAGAGGAAGGAGAGAGGGAAGTAAGGAAGGAAGTAAGGAACTAAGGAAGAAAGAAGGGAAGGAAGGAAAGAAGGAAGGAAGGAAGGAAGGAAGGAAGGAAGGAAGGAAGGAAGGAAGGAAAGAAAGAAGGAGCTACTTTGCTTAACTGGAACTGGAAGTTGGGTCCCCAGGGGAGCAGCTACTACTAGTCAGAGAATGTTGTTTGTCTTTCACTCTTGAAGAGGACCATGATATCAGGAAGGTGATGCCATTACTTGCAAATGAATTGGATTTAAGTGAGGGAGCACTGTGCAAAGTCACTGAGAGGTTTGCTTTCAGCCAAGATTTGACATAAAGAATGTGGAGCATGAGATGAGCAATTCAAGTGAAATATCTGGATGCTAGAACCAACTTGGTATCCCCTGGATCATCCCAATCCAGGAACTGTCTCTTGTGGGGAGAAGGTCATCCTCACAGCTGATCTATATGTCTCTAGGGCAAGGTTCCGTTCCTGCCCCCCACCCCCATCCCCACTTCTTTATTAAAAAAAATAGCAAAGCACAGTGGCATTGAGAACATGATATAGTGTGGTACAGTGGAAAAAAAACCATGGCTTAAGACTCTGGTTTCCTACTTATTACCTGTGACCCATAAGTAGTTTAACCTCTCTGAGTCCTAGTTCTTCATCTGTAAAATGAAGAGGTTGAACTAGATCACCTGCAAGATACTTTGACAGTCTAAAATTGAGATTTAGAGTCTAAATCTATTCCCTCAACTTGCATTCAAACTCATGGGTTGGATCTCCCTGGGAATGACTAGTCTCAGGTTCTAGGAGTAACCCTGTGTAATTATCGGTATCACAGGTGCCTTTTCTGATTCACTCAGAAGGATGTTCACATTTTGAAAAGAGATCATAAGCTATTAACAACTTGTTAACATATTAACATCTCATTACCTCTATTACCTACTTTTATTTTCTGTGACTATAACAACTTTGGGGGAAGGCAGCAAATTCTCTCATATATATGTATATGTATATATATATATATATATATATACACACACATGTATATACACACACACATATATATTCATACACACATATACATACACACCCCCCTACATATGTATATATAGTATATATATGTACATACATACACATGTAAAGACAGATTTCAAAGGCTTGATTTCATGCCTTTCTCACTAATACTTAAATGAGAAATACTGCTTAGCCCATCCTTAGTTGAGTTCCCCTTCCCCTAAACTTGAGTAGAACTCTTTTCCCACATATCCAAAATTCTTATGAAGATTCCTCTTAGAGAGGGATATGCACTGGCTTTGGAACCTTGGGCCAATTTGGCATTAAAAATCTTTGGGTTGATTTCTCTTTTGTTGTAACCACCAGCAGAATATTTTCCTTTTGGATTGCTCCCTAGGCCTTTGGCCAAAAGAACTAAGAGTCTGCCTTGATCCTGCTTAAGTGTTAGGGAGAACAATTTCCTCTGGCTCTTTTGCTCCCTATTCCTCTATCCTTCAAATGGCATAACAGAAAACAGGAATTTATAGCCACTTGGGTGTATCTCCAGTCAGCCAAAGGGAAATTGTATATATTAAAAAAAACAGATGATCTCTTTCTAGTTGAGCTTCTTTAAAGGGGAAAATCTTCACCCTACTCAATAGTGGTCTAATTGATCGTTACTGTTTTTACTAGCAATTTGTATGCGAATTTTCCTTTAGGAAGTCACTTTCGACCAACCAGGGATATTCATCTGTTTTTACACCGCCTCCTCTTCTCCCACCAAACAACAACAACAGATGTTTCCTTAAAGAGTCACAGAATTATTTCAGAGTTAAAGTAGATATTAGAGGCCATTTGATCAAACCTATGCCCCAAAAAGCGTCCCCATGAAAGCAGTATGGTACTGTGGAGAAAGCTTTACCTATGAAGTCAGAGGACTGGGGTTTAAATCCTGCCTCCAGTGCTTACTACATGGGTGATGTTGGGCAAGGCTATTTAACCTTCCTGGGCTTCATTTTTCACTTCTGTAAAATGAGATTAGGATTAGGTGTTCTCTGAGATCCCTACCAGGTCTACAGCTTATCATCTTGACCTAACAAATGATCACTTAGCCTCTGGTTGAACACCTCCACTGAGGAACTCACTACCTTCCAAGGCAACCTGGTAGAAGATGGGATTTTAGCTTTCCATTTTTGAATAGTTCCAATGAAGTTTTTCCTGACATATTTGCCTAACTTTGCCTCTTAAACCTTCTACCCATTTTTTTTTATGATTTAGCTCTACCCGCTCCCCACATTTCCAGTTGTCTTACACCTTACATCTCATCTATTATTAGATACAGTGGCACTGTCCTTCTTGCTATTCCCGGAACAAGACACTCCATCTCTTGGCTCCAGCATTTTCTCTGGCTGTCCCAAGGCTTGGAATATTCTGCCTCCCTCCTCATCTCCACCTGCTGGCCCCCCTAGATTCCTTCAGGTCCCAGCTAAAATTCCACCTTCTATAGGAAGCCCTTTCCTATTCTTCTTAATCTAGTGCCTTGCCTCTATTGATCATTTCCTTTCCCCCACCCTGTATATAGCTTGTTTGTGCATATTGGTTTACATGTTGGCCTCCCCCATTAGATTGTGAGCTTTTTGAAGGAAGGTACTGTATTTTGCCTTTATTAATATGCCTGGCAATTAAGCACAGTGTTTGGCATATATAGTAGGCACTTAATAAATGCTTACTGACTATCTGACCAACGTTACCTTTCGAAGCCAAACATATGAAATCTAATCCCTATTGCAAATGACAGTCTTTCAAGTATTTGAAGATAGGTATCATATTTCCCCTAAACTAATGTCTCTGCCATAACAAAAATACTTACAAGTAGAAAATGTAAAAAAGTATTTTTTAAAACAACACAAACAGTTGGCCCCAATTAGAGTCCTGCTGTGATGCCTTATCAGTACATGCAGATGTCCTTGGATTCTGGAGGGTTCTGTTGGCTTCATACAAGTTAGGGAAGGTCTCATCAAGTTGGAAAGGCTTCTGTTAAGGGAATACTGACAGAGTCATCAAACCTTAATGGATAGTCACTCCCCGATTGACAAGAATCCCTGCAACTTCCAGTTCTTTGCCACCACAAAGAGAGTGGCTATAAATATTTTAGAACATATAGATTTTTTTCCTTTTTCCCTTTGTAAAATACTCTCTTTGGAAATAGACCTAGTAGTGGTATTGCTGGGTCAAAGGGCATAGGCAGTTTAACAATTCTTTGGGTGTAATTCCAGATTGCTCTCCAAAATGGTTGGATCAGTTCACAATTCTACCAACGGTGAATTAGTGTCCCAGTTTTTCCACATCCCCTCCAAGATTTGTCACTTTCCCCTTCAATCCCTTTAGCCAAGTGTAAAATGATATCTCAAGGTTACTTTAATTTGCATTTCTATAGCCAATATCGATTTAGAACATTTTTTCATATGGCTATAAATTGTTTTGATTTCTCCATCAGAAAACTGCCTGCTCATATCCTTTGATCATCTATCAATTGAGGAATGACTCATATCCTTATAGATTTTTACAAAGTTATTTATATATTTCATAAGTAGCTGAGTTTGGAGAAGCTCATCAGCAGAAAAGTTGATGAGTTTTGAAAAATTTATGAGTTTTCATTGTTTTTTTAATGTTCGTTACAGCAACTCACAAAAACTGTCTGTTGAACAGTTTGGAGAGGTTGTCACCTGCAGCAGTGAGGAGGATAGTATTAACACTTGAAATATTTTCATCACAGCTACTAGAGAATGTTCAGGGGAGGGGAACTAGGAGGTGATAGACCTTAAGTTCTTGTGACATAGGAGGATAATTGAAACATTTGGGAAGGTTTAGCCTGGAGAAGAAAAAGGGAGAGGGGAGAATATGATAATTATCTTCAAATATGAAAGGCAGGATTAGACGTGTTCTTTTTGGCCCCAGAGGGCAGAGTGAAGGGCAGCATGTGGAAATAGCAAAGAGGTAAATTTTGGCTTGATTTTTGGGGTAACCTTCCCCCACCCCACCAAAAAAAACAACTTTCTAACAAGTAGAGCTATCTCAAAGAGAAATGGGTTGCTTTGAGAAGGGGTAGATTCCCTTTCTTTGGAGGTTTTTGAGCAAAGGCTGGATGACCATTTTTGGGTTATGTTGTAGTGAGAATTTCTTTCATGTATGAGTTGGAATCGATGGCCATTGAAGTTCTTTCCAGTTCTCAAATTCTTTGATTCTATTATCAAACTGGATATATTCCCAGGGAAAGCAGCTTTCAAATGAAAAAAAAAAAACAGTGGCCAGCTCCGAGTATTTTAAAACTCAGACAGATTCAAAATAGAATATATTTAAAAAAAAAAGAAGCCAACATGTTAAAGCCCAAACCCACAAATGAGTGACTTTACTTCATTAGGATTCAGTCAGTCAGTAAGCAACCTTTAATTCATCACATGATGCAAATTCATTGCTGCAGTTTAGGTTTCCTCTACCATGCCTCAGAACCTTCTTCTCCTGGAAGTTCACTGAAGCCCTGGAATTCACACCTTGGAAGTTTATCTTCCTCCACCTCAGCCGTTCCCTCTAATTTGGTGGCTTCTCCCAGAACCTCCACTTGGGAACGGTAAAGAGGCCAGCCATGTCTCATCCCTCCTTGGCTTATACACCAGACTCTCTCTGTTGTGCCTTTAAGCAAGTTCCCCTGCACATTTTGTTGCTGTTTAGTTATTTTCAGTCGTGCCTGACTCTTTGTGACCCCTTTTGGGGGTTTTCTTGGCAAAGATACTGGAGTATTTTGCCATTTCCTTCTCCAGTTCATTTTACGAATGAGGAAAATGAGGCAAACAGGGTTAAGTGACTTGACCAGGGTCACACAGCTAGTAAGTGTCTGAGGCTGGATTCGAACTCAGGTCTTCCTAACCCCAGGCTGGGTGCTCTATCCATTGCACCACCTACTTGCCCCTGCACACAGCAAGCATTTGACTGGCTTAAAAAGCTCCAATAGAGACTTCCTCCATCAACTATTCTTTTTTAAAATTTAATATTTCATTTTTCCCCAATTACATGTAAAAACAATTTTGAACATTCATTTAAAATTTCTTTTGAGTTCCAAGTTCTCTCCCTCCCTCTTTTCTCATTGAGAAGGCAAGCAATTTGATATAGGTATATACATGTCGCACCTGTTCTAAGGAAGAATTAGAGTGCTTAGGTCACTGAGCGCTAAAGTGACTTGCAGCCAATAGGTGCCGATGGTGGGACTTGAAACTTTCTGAGTTTGTGTCCTGCTCTCTAAGACCTGACACACTCCCTCTCTTGACTCATGAATAGCAGGTGCTTAAAGCACGGTTATTGGATTGGATTAGATTGTAATTACCTAGAGAGAATATTATAACTTTGCATCTTCCTGGTGCTGGTATGACATGAGCAAAATTGGTTGAAGTCAACTCGATCACTGGGAGGCTTGCTTTTGGCCAAGATTTGACATGAATATGGAGTATGAAATGAGTAGTTAAATGAGCAGTTCAAGTGAAATATCTAGTTGCAAGAGTCAACTTGGTATCCCTTGGATCGTTCTGAATTCAGGAGCTATCTCTTGTGGGAAGAGGACATCCTCATAGCTGATCCATGTTTCTAGGGCAAAGCTCCTCCCCCCATATCTTCTTTCACTGGGACCTGCCAGGATTAAGGGTTAGGAAGTAGGTCTCCACAGTCCATTGCCATCATATTTATGGGTGCGATGAGGGTCTGAGCTGCCAGAAATGATTCACTCACACATCATTGAGAATTGACCACTGACCTAATGATGAAAAGTCATCATTTCTGGAAGACTGTGAAATTCCTTCTCTTTTAATCTCCTTCTAGCTAGAATATGGTCCCAAAGATCTGGAGAATGACTGTGGGAACTCACAAGGAAAGTACAAAGCTTTCATAAGTGTCAGAGACTTGTAGCATAAATCCAAAGGAGACGGTGAAAAATGGGAAACGGGGAGCAGAAAAGGGAAGACAACTTAATGACCTTCCACTTTTAAAATTCTATTCATTTATAATTCTGAGATTGATGTAAAGGCTTATGTATGAGAAATGCATCCATGGATGTTTTTATCCAAGCACAGTGCATGGCACATAGTAAATGCTTAACAAATGCTTCTTCATTAATTTATTCACATAATTTTTTCCTACAGATCTACATTTCTAGGAATACCATTCCCTCCTCTATCCATCTGTACTGTCCTGAACTCTGAGGGAAAAGAGCCCTTTCAATTAAAAATATTTGCTATACTGACATTTTGATCTCATCATATGCTTGGAGCAGGATTTTAACAACTTGTTTTTTTAAAAAAATGATCCCTGAATTCCTTCCCCTTCATGTCAAGTGTAGGTTTCATTTCTGCCTTTCTATTCCCATTTCTATCTTTCTATTTGGGGGTTTTCCTACTGTCTTCCTGCTCCCTACCACTATCTGGTGATGAATTCACCACAGTTACACCGAAGTTCTAGGTAGGGGACACAATGCGAGAAAGAGAGTCATGGCAGAATAAGGAACCCACTGGATTATGGGTGTATGATGGTACCTGAAAGTAATTACTAAGTATACATGGTGTTACTCTAGAACTCCTATGGAGTTGGGAGCTCATTCATTGCAGTGCTGATATCATTCCTCAAATTTCTCCTTATATCCTTCCCTACCTTTGCGTTCTCCCCTGTGGTATCCGCTAGCTTTTCTCCCTAGCCCACATTTAAGCAGAAGTCACTTATGGTGATGAAAGTGCTTGCTTCTTCTATGGAGTCACATCTACATTTGTGGCCATACTCTCCCCCATCTTACCTCACCACCTGCTCCCCTGTGTCTTTCACGAAAAGAATGAGGTTGTAGCCCTTTTCAGTGAACATCTGACAGCTCACCTATCTATGCCTTTGGACGAAGGAAATCACTTTTGAGTTTGGTTGACCTGATTCTCAACTTTCCCCTTCCATATTCCAAACTCCCACTCACATCAAAAAGGTTTTGAAGTTGGTGGGTATTTTGAAAGCTTAAAGAGGTTATGACAGCACCAGGAGATGGCCCAAGGCTGTGTCTGACCACTGGCTCCCTGCCCAGACATAGAGTTATGAGCAGCAGAGAGTCAATGCAAAGGCAGAATCCTCTAGGATGGGGGAAATTATGCTACAAAGGGTGGGAGGAGGTTACCAACCACCTAAGGCCCAGTGGCCCCAAGGGTAGCCATGAGCAGTGGGTGCTGTGTTCAAGCTCTAGACATTTAGCCTAACTTCTAAGATATTTCTTTCAATCTTGAATCCTGATTCCTTGGGTGGTGACCCCATATATAGAAGACAACCAGGCTTTAGTGCATTAGTGTACAGTGTATGGAGTCATGGAAGAACAGAGTTGGAATCCTGCCTCAGATATTGGTCGTACGATCCTGGGGAAGGCAGTTAACCTCTCTTAGACTCAGTGCCCTCCTCTATGAAATGGAGATAAGAACAGTGTTTGATCTTACAGGGTTGTGAGGACTGAGTATGATAATATGTGAAGTGCTTTGCAAACTTTAAAGCTTTCTAAAAATGTCAGCTCCTTCATCCTTCCCCTACCCTTTCCAAGTGACCTGATAAAGCTGCACTCAAGGGTCTAGAAGGGGAAGGGGGCTCGGAGGCCGTATCCAGACTGACCATTTTGTGGCTGAGGAGCTGAGTCCTGGGGAAGTCAGGCAGTTAACCTTTATTGAGCACGTACAATGTGCCAGGCACTCTGCTAAGCATTGAGGATACAAAGAAGGGCAAAAGACAGTCCTGGTCCTCAAGGAGACTACAATCTAATGGGGTAGACAATATGCAAATGTGTACAAACATGTTACCTATGGGATAAATTAGAAATAATCAACAGAGGGAAGTCACTAGAATTCAGGGAAATCAGGAAAGACTTCTGGTAGAAGGTGAGATTTTATCTGGGACTTGAAGGAAGGCAGGGAAGCCAGGAGGCAGAGATGAGAAGGAAGAACATTCCAGGCATGTGCAGAGTCAGGAGATGGAGTGTCTTGATTGAGGAACAGCAGGGAGGTCAGTATCACTGCATCAAAGATTACCTGGAGCGGTGTAAAGTGTAAAAATATTGGAGAGGGCAGCTAGGTGGTGCAGCCCTGGAGTCAGGAGGACCTGAGTTCAAACGCAGCCTCAGACAGTTGACACACTTACTAGCTACGTGACCTTGGGCAAGTCACTTAGCCCCAATTGCCCTGCCTTCCCCACTCCAAAAAACAAAACGAAATATTGGAAACGTAAGAGGAAGCCGGGTTGTGAAGGGCTTTGAATACCAGGTCATACAGGTGGTAAGCATTAGAAGCATCATTTGAATCCAAATCCTCTAAATCCACAGCTAGGGCTCTCAGTTTACTGTATGACACCGTGGGATAGAATATGGTCAGTTGGGTTTGCTCGAATTTTACTTTCTTACAAAAGAGGATCCTCTGTGGGGTTGGGGTAGGGGGTATAGGGAGCATATGAGGAACTGCTTCTGATATAAGAGACATATTGAATTATTAACTAGAGGAAAATAAACAGATGAATGAATAAATAATTGAGAGTGCCTCCTCCTTTCCCTAAAAAAAATCCTTCAAGAAATCAACAGTAATTCCACTCAGCCACATTTGGTCCCAATCCTCCTCTGGAGTGTACTGCTGCTATTGGGCTAAAAAGTAGGAAGTAAGAAAACTCAATTACCAGGCAACCATGTCATGCAATTATATTCAGGACGGCCTGCAAGGAAGTATAAAGCTCCTGGGCCTCTTTTGCTGCTTTGGACAATTTTCCAAGAAAGGACTTGAGGATGAGTGTATTGTTCCACTAGAGACCATGACTTTAGATTTTCCCCTTTTTAATCCTGCACTCCTCCTGTGGGATGCTCCTCACCATTACTCACCTCTAACCCAATACACACTTGCAGTGTAAACACAGCAAAGAATTTCACCATCAGTTATTTAGAGCATAAAAATGACTTTGTTACCACATGTGTAGATCCTATAGTATACTTCCTTAGGTGACCCTGGACATATCATCTAATCTTCCTCAGTTTCCCTATCTGTAAAGTGGGGATAATAAAAGCTGTCAAAATATCAAATGAAATAATGTATGTAAAATGCTTTGCAAACCTTAAAATGCTATGTAAATTCTAACTTATTATCATTATCCTGGTTGTTATTCCTTTTACAACATTCATCACCAGTTTAGCACTTCTAATCTCCTAATATTCCTCCCTACCAAAACATCTATAGTTGTTTCAATTTCATTGTCTTTGTCTATGCATTATCAGAGCTCTTACAATATTGAAAACCTAATTTCATATTTAGTTTACTTCTACCTAGTCAAATTGGGATGACTTCCAAGCCATTTATAGCTTGAGGAGCTTAATATAAAAAGTGTGCATGAGAGGGGTGGGAGGGGGCAATACTAGTTTCATGTCACAGCATGCAGATTCTCAGACTTGGAAGAAAACTCAGAAGGCATCCCATTCCAATCCATGATGGAAAACTATCTTGGTGAGTTTCCCATGAATCTATATGTGTATCTTTAGCTAATCCACCCTTTTTCAGGACTGGACTCATGTCTGGCCTTGTTCTTTTATTCTGTTAAAGACACATCTGGTTGGGTTCTAATCTTATTTCTCATAAACACCTATAGCTGTTTTGGTCCTTGTCTGTTTCTTGTGTTCCTTACATTTGGGATGTGAAAGGGGCAGTTGGACAGTTCTAGGAGCTACATAGGGGACAAAGACCTTTCCTTGAACAGGACTTGGATCCCAGTCTACAGTTAGATATATAAAAAGGCTCTGCAAACCTTAAAGGCCATGTAAATGTTAGCGGTAATTACTAGAGGTTTTTTTTAGGTGTCTTCAAAAATTCCACACTCCTTAGATTGCGACTTTAGCTGATTTTTGCCGTAAAGCCTTTATCCTTTATCCTTACTGTGCACTTTATCTTGGGGACTTCCCTTTTAAAAGGCATCTGCTTTATTCAAATAGAAAGGCTCAATATTGCCCTTTAAGGAACAAATGATACAAAAGAGGTTATTTGGGCTGGGAATCCCCTTGTTGAAATGTTTAAGAGCTGATTAAAAGTGGCCAGTGGGTACCTAGAATCAGACTGTACTTGAGTACACTTGAGTGTGGTGTTTCACGGAAGTTTTCTTCTGAGTCATATGGTTTGTTTGTCTCCTGATTATTACTTCTCGAGCTGTGGCAGTGCTAATGACTGTAAATTGCTAATCGTTTGTAAGAAGCTAATTGCTGTAAAAGTGTGTCTGTTTTGCCCCTGACTGCTAAGGGGCCCCCAGTCATGGTTAACCATGAATCTAATTAGCGTCTCCCTCACTGACTCCTAGTTAGGAAAGGAAAGAGAGAACAGAGTGAAGAGGATAGTTGTTCTCTTCTTCTAAGAAGTTTGGCCAAATCACCATTTCCCTACTGGGCCAGGGATCCAGGAAGCCCTTATGCTTGGAAAGTAGTAAAACCTGAGACAAAGAGACAAAAACCAGGAATTTAGTCAGTGCCTTCCATGAGAGGAGCAAAAGAGGTGGTAGTGGGGGTGGTGGTGAGTAGAACTTTGGTTGGAGGGAGGAGGAAATAGGCTGGTTTACCAATGGGTGAAATTCTAAACTATGTATACCCTTCGGCCTAGAGAGGCCTATTCACTGAATGGGCATTACCTCACTTTAAGTGAGTACATGAAAAGGCCTTAGCCTAAAAGGGCCAGGGTCTCCCATTGCATCTTGGGTCATCTACAGTCATCCGGATGAATATCTGGTCGCTGGATTCAGATGGCTCTGGAGGAGAAAGTGAGGCTGGTGACCTTGCACAGCCCTCCCTCGCTCAAATGAAAGTCAATTTTAAAATCATGTCATCATTTCCCTGATGTCATGATCTTCCTTGAAAAAGAAGAACAAACATAACACAATCAACAACATTCCACTAGGCCTATCCCCCCCGAATTGATTAAAGAAAGGGAAAGGATCCACATGTACAAATATATTCATAATCCCTCTTTTTGTAGTGGCTAAGGCCTGGAATTGTCCACCAAATGGCCAAACAAATTATGGTGTATAAATTTAACAGAATGCTGTTGTGCCATAAGAAATCACAAAAAGAATGGTTTCGGAGAAACCTGAGAAGACTTCCTTGAACTGATGCAGAGTGAAGTGAGCAGAACTAGTAGAATCATTTGTACAATAACAACATTGTAAAGACAAATGACTTTAAAAGAAATCTGACCAATGCAATGACAAACCATTATCTTGGAAAGCTGCTGATAAACTATCTACATGCTGACAGAAAGGCAGGTGAGAGATTCATGATATATAAAGATGCATTTTTTATACAGATAATATAGGGATTTGTTATGCTTGACTAGGCATACTTTTTACAAAGATTTTGGTTTTCCTTATTTCTTTTCAATTAGGGGTGAGAGAGAAAATAAATACTAATTAATTGAAAAATAAAATTAATTAAAAAACCCCAATGGGTGTAATTCTTTTAGGCAAATCTGCCATAGTGCAATGGGATAGTTTCAGGTCTTGCCAAAAAGATGGAATGGCTACTCACCTTCTCTTCCCTCGAATCTGATTTAGCTCATTTTAGTCTTTATGAAAGGAGATTACAATATAGTAAGAGAAGTAATGGCAGATGAGAATGTAGCTCCCTCCCTTTTTGGCAGAGGTGGGAGTCTATGGGGGTAGAACATTGCATATCATGTTGAACTTGGCTGATGTGTTGGTAAGTTTTGCTTGTTTTTTTTTTCTTTCAGGTTTTTTTCTCTCTTTTTAAATTTTTTTGTTGTAAGAGATAACTCTCAACTACAGGGGGAAGCAAGGGGACATATTGGAAAATGAAAGCAAAGTTAAAAAAACAAAATATGTAATTAATTTTTACACATATAAAAACAGCACTGCAGTTGGAGGAATTGTGTTCAAATCCTGACTCTTATTATCTACAACATGGGTAACTTCAAGCAAGTTACAACCTCTCTGGGCTTCAGTTTTTTTTTTGTATAAACCAAGGTGGTTGGACTAGATTGCCCCTGAGGGCCCAGCTCTAAAGCAATGATCCTAAGGGAGGTGGGTAGGCAAATGATGATTCATCTCCCTTTTTAGTCTCTTGGGAAAGTCTACAAATTACTAATTTTTAATAATTTAAAGTAGGTTTAGTAATTTAATTTTAGCAATTTAAAACATCAGTATAGGTCTCATTAGCATGTGTAAGATCCAATTTGACTTTAGCTTAAAAAAGAGACAGCTGACAGTAGTAGATGGAGAGCTGGCCCTGGAGTCAGGAAGCCTGGGTTCAAATCTAGCTTTGGACATACTTTGGGTGAGTCACTTAACTTTTAGCTATCCCTCAGACAATTCTGTGCAATTTTGAGTTGAGGAGAATGGGCCCAGCTATATTGGTAGAAACAATTCCTCACCAGGAGGTCCCTATACTACTGAAATCCCAGGTACTTTTTTTTTTTAAAAAAACTTATTTATATAGTTAATAATTTCCTTTTTATAACAAATTCCAGCCCAACTTTTGCCTGTTGGAATACAAAATTAGCAGATATAGGAATGAATCAATGAATGGTCATTTCTTAAGAGCTTATTATGTGCCAAGCACTGTGCTAAGTCCTTAAGGAACTCACTCTTGAATTGGAGGAGACAATACATAAATGAAAGTTCATCTACAGGGCAGATGGGAAGGCCCAGAAGTCCAAAGGGTGTAGCATTGAGGTGGATGACGAAGGCCAGGCATTCTTAGTTTACTTCAGTAGGTCAGATGACAGTCCCAGGGAAAGGCAGGGAATATGGTAAGGCAAGGAAAATCTCAAGGGGCAGCATCAGGAAAGATGGTAAGTACTAATGGTCCTCCATCTCAATGGAAGAAATAGAGTTGGTGGCTCCCATCTTATCTGAGTCAAGCTTGGGGAGTCAAGAAGCCAAAATGGGTTCTGGCTACCCTGGGTCAGAGAAGGGGGTGAAGGGAAAGTGGTGGGGAAAGGATGCCCATCTCTCTTCCTCCTCTTTCCTCTTATGGTGGTTTGCCTTCCTGCCACTTGGCTATTCTTGATGGTTTCTATGAAACCTTACTCTTCTGACTCCTTTATCTCTGAATTATTCTGCCAAATATGTAAGTCCCGAAGCAAAAGCCCTCCTTGAAGTCTTCAACCTTCAGCCTCCTTTATTTCTCCAGAGGCTCCATAATTATCCACTCTGTGCTAGTGTTTCAAAGTACTGAATCAGGCCACTTTGGGCAGCTTCAGAAAAGCAATCCAATAGGAGGTGATAGAAACAGACAGGGATAACTAGGCCTGGAATCCCTGTGGTGATTGTTTGCTCAAGCTTGTCCTACCTACTATGTCAGAAAACAAAGCAGAAGAGAGATCCTTTGGGGAATGGAGCCCTGCTCGAACCTAACTGTGAAGGAAATATCGAAAAAAAGCTAAGTGGAGCGATTTACACTTGCAGGAGGGGGAAAAGTTGCCTGGACAACCCAGAGAGACACCACTGGCCTCACCTGCCCACACTCCCTGTCCTTTTCCCTCCCTCACTGGTTTAACCAAAGTGACAGGTAGATTTTCCATTGTTACCATTAGTGGGACCAAGTACTGATATTTGTTTTAATGATCAATTTTCAACTAATTGATTCACTAATGAGATCTGATGGGAAGGGGAAAAAATCATCAACAGAGGACTCAGTATAATTTCTATCACCCCAGGAAGGGCCACGTGCTTATTTTAGCTGATAAACTCTGATTGACATAATTATTTTAAGCAGATGATTTGTTGCATTAAGACAAGTGGATAGAAATTAAATAACGCAAAGAAGAGTAGAGAGTATAGCCCTGAGGTTCCCAGAAAAAGGAATTGGCTGCTCCAGGGAGCTGATCTCATCTGCTATAATACACAGCCTCTCCAATCTCTCTTCTGGGACCATTTCCCCTGCTAACTCCAAGCACAAAACAGACGCCAGTCTTGTCTGTTCATCATCAAATGGCCAGGATGAAATGAGTCATTGGTTTTCTCAGATTCCCCAGATGTTTTCCTGAATATTGTTGGCTATATTGGGAGGGATATACTATCAGGTCTATCTTATGTGTGGTGTCACTACCATGTCCCAATCACCTCTCTATCTCCTTATTCAAATTCTTGGAAAAATGAAAAGTCTATCATTTTAGCTTGCATTGAACAGGAGCTCGCACTACACTCCATAGTTTGCAAACTTGTGTGCTGTTCTCATCCTGGCAACTATACTTTGCAAGGTACCTTTGCAAAGGTACTCAGCCTTAGACTACATGGATAGATATCCATGCTCTATAGAGCCAGTGAAAAGGATGGGCAAGAATTTAGCAGGTAAGGAGGAGAACAATAGGCAAAAAGCCACCAGCAACAACATAATTAATAGCACAGGGGTGGGAAGTGCAGGAGATGTTTTGGGAGAAAAGAGTGATCCATTATAAATCAGTCCAGCCATTCTGAATAGCATACAAGAACTCTGTCCCAAATGCTAGTAAACCATGATATCTTTCAAGTTAATTATACTCCTACTAGACTTAGACTTAAGAGATCAAGGAAAGAGGAGGAGTTTCATACACATTTATGAATTAGTAGCTCTTTTTGCACTAGCAAAGAACCAGAAACTAAAGGAGGTGCTCATCTATTGGAGAATAGCTGATCAAAATTATGGTATATAAATGTATTGGAATATTATTGTGCCATAATAAATAATGAAATGGATAGTTTTGGAGACTAACAACATTACAAAGGAAAACAACTTTGAGAGTCTCGAGAACTTTCATCGATTCAATGATCAGAGATCATTCCAGAGGACGGATGGTGAAGCATGCTACTGGCCTTTTTGTCAGAGAGGTGATAGGCTCAAGAAGCAGGAAAAAATCCATTTTTGAGTATAGCCAGTGGGGGAATTTGTTTTGTGTAACTCTTTGTGTTTGTTCTTCTTTCTCATTATATATGTTTGTTTTTATTTTTTTTCCTTTGGAAATGGGGTAGGAAGGAGAGAGGGATAGGGTTAAGTTAGCAAAGAGAGGAGGAAAGGGAAGGAGAGAAAGGTAAAGAAAGAAAGAAGGAAAGAAAGAAAAAAGAAAGAAAGAAAGAAAGAAAGGAAAGAAGGAAGGAAGATGAAAGAAAAAGGAAAGGAAGAAAAGGAAGAAAGAAAAAAAGGAAAGAAAAGTAAGGAGAGAAGAGAGAAGAGGAGAGGAGAAGAAATGAGAGGAAAAGAGAAAAATGGAGAAGAGAAGAGAAGAGAAGAGAAGAGAAGAGAAGAGAAGAGAAGAGAAGAGAAGAGAGGAGAGGAGAGGAGAAGAGAGGAGAGGAGAGGAGAAGAGAGCAGAAGACAAGGGAGTAATAGATGATGAGATTGATTCCAGACTGTGTAGGACCTTGAATGCCAGACTAAAAAAAAGTTTGAAAGTTTGATCGATAGATAATAGGAAGGGACATATGAAAAGAAGAATGTTATTCATTATGCATCAGAAAGATAGATATAGGGCTCAGATTAAACCTAGCTCGGTAGATTGAATCTGGCCTGCTTGTGAAAATGAGCCTCACAAATGGTGAGATTTTTTAAGACTCTACCAAATATGGTGAATCTTTAATAAACTTTGTTTTTCTTTTGCTGAAAAAAAGATATTTTGAGAGCCTGCTATGTGCCTAGTATTCTTCAATCTAGCTGGGGTGGAGCAGGATTAATAATCGTAACAAAGCCAACAACTATAAAAATAATAATAACAGCTAGCATTTATATGGTGCTTACTATGCACCAGATGCTGTGCTAAGCACTTTACAGTTATATTAATAATAGATGGTGCAGTCATCCTCTCAAAGAGAATGCTTTCCAACCTAGTTGGAAAATAAAACATATAGAGCAGATGTGTAAAAAGTTAATTATATCCCAAAATGTCACAAGGCAGGAAACTGTAAGTGGAAAAGGAGCAGCACAAGCAATAAATGCCTGGAGTTCAGAAGATGGGGTGATTACCACAGGTTGAAGTGATTTGAGAAGACTTCATGGAAAAGGTAAGACTTGACCTGATACTTGACAGGTAGGTAGGAATAAACAAGCAGAGAATAGGGGAGGAAGAGAAAATGTGAACAAAGATAAGAAGGCACTATGGTACAGCAAAAAACAGGCCACCCTTTGAGTCAAGAAAGAACTGACCATCTCTCACACTATCTGATGGAGGAAAGTCCCTAAAATTTCCTGTACCTCAATTTCTTGGAAATAATATCCATGATATCTAAGTGACATGGATTGTTATAAGGCTCAAATAAGATAAATAAAATATTTAAATTACTATGTAAAACTTGAAGTGTTAAATAAATATTCTGTTGCTGTGCAGTTGTTTTCCAATCGTGTTCAACTCTTTGTGACCCCATTTAGAGTTTTCTTGGCAAAGATAATGGGATGGTTTGCCATTTCCTTCTCCAGTTTGTTTTACAGACGAGGAGACTGAAGAAAGCAGGGAAAAGTGACTTGCCCAGGGTGATGCACCTAGTAAGCATCTGATTGGGACTCAGGAAGATGGGTCTTCCTGACTTCAAGCCTGGCACTTGTCTATGCAATGCGCAGCCTAGGTGCCCCTTAAATAAATATACCCACTGTTATCAGTGTGGCATGTTTTTGGAGCACAAGAATAGACCAATCTAGATGGAAGAAAAGTATTATATTGGAGATTTCAGCCAATAAACATTTATTAAATACCTACTATGTGCCAGACACTGTGCTAAGCATTGGGAATGCAAAAAGAGGCAAAAGATAGTTTGTACCCTCAAGGAGCTCGCAATCATTGGTAAGAGATAAGACTACAGAGGTAGTTTTGAACTAGATTGTAGTAGGTCTTGAGTTTCAGGCTAAGGAGTTTGAACGTAATTTTCTGTAGGCACTACAGAGTCATTGAACACTTCCAAGCAAGGGACTGGCAGCAGAAAAGTTCTGTCTTCTGACAACTAAAGAATTAAATATGGAGGATAGGTGGAAATTATGGAGATATCAGTTTTATTTCAATATAACAGAAAAAAATCTCTAACATTGTCCAAATATGGAATGAACTATCTTGGGATATAATGAGCTCTTTACAAAATGTTATCTTTTTTGGTTTTTCATTACCTTTATTTCTTTTTTTAAAATAAATTTATTTATTTTTAGTTTTCAACATTCACTTCCAAAAGTTTTAGATTTTTTCTGCCTCCCTCCCTTGCCCCCTCCCCAAGATGGCATGCAATCTCATATAGGCACTACATACACATCCTTTCACCTTCATTTCTGAATATACTCACCCGCTCTCTCCTTTCCACTAAGCCATTCCTTGTGACAAAGAATAAAAAAGAAAGAGAAAGGAAGGGGGGAAGGGAGAGCAAAACTGATGTATCAACTGCTCTTAAAAGAATATGCCAACTCAAAAACTTGTGGAACTGAGTGTTGTAAACTAAAAATAAAAAAATAATTTTTAAAAAAAGGATATGCTGTGTTCCATACTTGTAGTCCCCCTGTACTTCTTCTGGGCCAAGCTTGGAATGAGCTCTTTTTTTCTGGAAGGCTTCGAGACTATATTGACTATTTGTTCAGGATGTTTCAGAGAAGATTCCTGCTCAGAGAAAAAATTATTTCTAGGTTCCCTTCCAACTCTGAGTTCCTATGAGTCAATGAGAGAAAGGAAATGTTCAATCCATGGCAAAAAGAAATGAATGATGCATAACCCACTTTAGGTTTTATAAGAGGAAGTGTGGGTTTGTGTTTTTGCTGACTTTCTCTCTACCCCTAGTGTTGCTGCTGTATTCAAGGGCACTTGCAGTCATTCCTCATATCCAATCTGTTGTCAAATCTGCTCGTTTTTTTACCTTCTCGACATCTGTCCCGTATGTCCCTTTCTATCTACCAATACAGCTGCCATCTTGATACAGGCCCTTACTGTCTCTCACATGCAATAACCTTCTAATGTATCCCCATCCTCCCTGCCCAATAGTCATTGGTTCCTTATTACCTCAAGCATCAAATATCAAATCCTCTGGTGCTAAATGCCCTTTCACAAGTCCTTCCTACCTTTCCAGTCTTTTTGACACATTACTCCCATCCAAACACTCCAGCTACGCAGGCTTTTGTTCTGTTCTTCCCACATCTCCTATCTCCTTACTTTTGTACTGGCTGGTCCCCATGCCTATAATGCTCCCCCTCCTCACCTGTACCCCCTGGATTTCCTGACTTCTTTCAAGTCTCAGCTGAAATCTCACCTCCGACAAGAAGTCTTTCTTGGTCTCCCTTCATTTTGTCTTCCTTCCAAATTAGCTTGCATATATCATATATCTACATAGCTGCTGACATGTCTTCTTCAATGGAATGTGCCCTCTTGTAGTAAATAATTAATGAATATTTGGTAACTTGTTGGCTTCCTTCAAAACTGCCCAAATCCTACCTTCTGCAGGAGGCCTTTTCTAGTAATTCTCTTCTAGTCTCCTCCCTTTGGGATTACCTCCAATTATTCATGTCTATATTTTGAATGTGCCCAGTTATTTTCTACCTCTTCCATCAGAATGTGAGTTGCTTAGGAGCAGGGACTGCATTTTCACCTTTCTTTGGTCTCCAGGGTTTAGTACAGTGCTTAATAAATACTTATTGGCTGACTAACTGCTCATATGGTAGTGCTAGACCAAAGGAGAGGGGGCAGCCAGGTGATACAGTGGGTAGTGTGTTGGTCCTAGAGTCAGGAAGACTTCTTGAGTTCAAATTTTGTCTCAGATAGCTGACTGACCCTGGGCAAGTCACTTCACCCTGTTTGTCTCGGTCGTCTTATCTGCAAAAGGAGCTAGAGAAGGAAATGGAAAACTGCTCCAGTATCTTTGTCAAGAAAACCCCAGATGGGATCACGGAGAGTCAGACATAACTGAAAACAACTGAACAACAACCAAAGAGCCAAGGAGAATCAGGCTGTTAAGGTTTTCTATCTCAAGCAAAGGACATCGTGTCTGGTTTCTGTCCCTGCATATGATGACCCATGGATGGTACTGGGACCAAGCGTCCTGATTTGCCCCGAGTCTGATGCCTCAATGAAATATATCCGTCATATCTGGCATATGATAGGTACCACACCACGTTGCAAAGGACACTGGATAGGACCTTGGACAAGCATCTCCCTAGCTGCAAAATGAGCAGGTTGGACTAGGTGATCTATAAGGTTCCTTCCAGCTTTTAAGCCTACGATCCTAAGGTCTAAAGCTGAGGCAGGGTGGCAAGAGGGGAAAACTTAACAAACACTAGCCTATCCTTTGCCTTGGTCATGAAGAACAGAGGTTGCCTCTGTATAAATAAATAAAGCACTGGGTTGCTCAGGTTTCAGCCTTGTTTTTCATCTGGGAAATCTGTTGCTAATTTAACATCTGTAAATCCCCAAGTTCCTCACCAAGGCCTAAGGTCTGCCTTGCAGCCCTGAGGATCAAATGTCTGCTTTATATACGAAAGGTAACTGGCTTCCCTCCGGTAAGGACTGACCTCATTCAGGGTCATTTAAATGGTGTTGCTTTAGGTAGTGTGGGGCACAGCCCTGTTCTGATAGGAGGAGAGACCAGCTGACTAGCTAAGCTCTCTGTATCTCTAATTTCTGTAATTACAGCTGGGAAGAAAATGGCCCGCATTTGGTTCTTATTCCTGGCATTTATAGCATGAAGCAGTCTTTTATTAAAATTCCTGGAAGATTACTATATTCGTTCATTTCCCCCTGAAGTAATAAACAAGTAAATATTCACTGTTATGGCTTCTTGGAATCCGTTGAGAAATGATGCCACAGCTAGGCTGGGAGCAGACTGAAGGGACTGTGGTTGACTTTTCTTCACTCCTCTCCAAAATTTCAGAATATTCTTTCCTAGTAATCAGAAAAGTCCTGATAGAGAACAGATGCTAAACGACCTTTCTTTTCATGCTTTTGATCCTATTCCTAAGAAGAGATCACCTTGTGAGAGCGGAGTAACCATCCCCTGGCATGCTCTGGATACTCAGGAAGGGGGAAAGCAGGCCTTCAAAAGCCACTTGAGGGAAAAATTCGCATTTCATGTTGCAATTCCCTCTTTCTCTTGCTCAGCTTTTCAGCCTCTCAGATGCTTGGATGGCTACAAGGTGTTGGGATTGTTTGTCAATTTTATTTAATGAGCATTTATTAATCAACTACTATGTGCCAGGCACTGAGTCAGATTCTGGGAATACAGTAACAAAGAAATTAAATCATCCCTATCCTCTAAGTGCTTATATTTTTATTGGGGAATATACCATTTGAAGGCTGAAATTCATTCACATTCATTTACATACACACCCAGAGGGAAAGAGACCCAAAACTATCCCACCCCTCAAGTGGTGATGTATTTATATTACTGTCTTGCATTTCTTTGTTCTGCCATTATAGAGGGGGAAAAGCACTTCATCGGTACAGGAAGGGTTGAAACTTTTCTTGAGATGGGTTAGAGGTGGTCCTTTGTGAAGGCAGAGAAATTGACTGAAAAAGAACATAAGATTTTAAGGTGAGGTAAATAGAAAGTTGGAGACCATTCAATTCAGTGTCCTTATTTAGCAGATAAGAAAACTAAGGCCTTCTGCCATAACCAGCCTAGAATCTGATGCTGTCCAGTTCCCATCTCTGTACTCCTGGACAAGCAGAGCTTTGTATTTCTTCCTAAACTGACCTTACCACATGCCACACTGTGTGGTGGAGAGTAGCTCCCATCTCTGGTGGTAACAGGAGAAGCCTCAGGAAGAGCCCCCCACAGAGATGCAAACGTGTTTGATAGACGTGTCTTTTCTTTTCTTTCCTAATGGCCTTTGTTCAGGACAGAATGAGCTACAGGCTTGTGATTCAGTCAGATGCCACTCTCTGTGTCCAGCTGGCAGGATGGAGGAAGAGCTTCCCAGGCCCAGTGCCAAGGCTTACTGACAGCCAAGTATTTGGAGCCTTCTTTATTTTGTGAAAATGACCACAGAGATTGGAATAAAGGGAATGGCTCAGAGCAGGCCCTTCAAGAGTTTATGTGCCCTAAGAATTTCAATTGTATTTAAGGCATTGTGAGAGGATAATTGGCAATGAGAACAATAATTTATTAAATATAGAGGTGTAATTAGCTGAAACTGTGCATGGGGCAAATTTGATTAGGGGGAAATGATTATATGGGGCGGGGGTGGGGGGGGAACCACGTCCTAGAGGTAGCCAGGTGGCACAGTAGATGCAGCCCTGGAGCTGGACTGAGACAACCTAAGCTCACAGCCTGCCTCAGACACTTACTAGCTTTGTGACCCTGGGCAAGTCACTGGGATTTGGTTTCTTCCTCTGGGGGATAATAATAGCATCTGTCTCATTAGGTTGTTGTGAGGATTGAATGACATAACAAATAGAAAGTGCTCTGTAAACCATAAAGCACCATATGAGTCCTAGTTATTATGAATTTTATGATTATGTATGTTCTTGTGTGCTTTGGTTTTCTGGTCTGGGGGATGCTAATAATAGCATCTGTCTCATAGAGTTGTAAGTATCAAATGTGATAGCAAATACAAAGCACTTTATAAACCATGAAGTCTATATAAGTACTGTTGTTTAGTTTTTTCATTCATATTTGACTCTGTGACCCCATCTGGGGTTTTCTTGGCAAAGATAGTGCAGTGGTTTGCCATTTCCGTCTCCAGTTCATTTTACAGATGAGGAATCTGAGGCAAAAGGGTTAAGTGACATGCCCAAGATCAAACAGCTAGTAAGTGTCTGAGGCTAGATTTGAACTTAGGTCCTCCTGACTCCATACCTGGTGCTCTATTGCAGCACTGAGCCACGTAGCTGCCCAAATATAAGTGCCAGTCATTTTGAATTTTATAATGATAGATTCTTAGCCTTCATCTCTGAAGGGGAATATTTGGTCTAAAAGGGGGTGGCCATAATGAGCAGGTTTCCAAGTTTCGTTCCCTAGCAGTGGGAAGGAAGCCTGGGAGCTCACTCTCCTGGGGAGAAAGTAAGGCCCTTTCTTGTGTTGTCTCTCAAGAAAAAAGCCTGGTTTGTCCTGTATTATGATGCTGATTAAATATTACCGTCATGGAAACAGAGAAAGTTAGCATGGTGCTGGGTGCTGATTGCTGGGCTCAAAGTCAGGAAATTTCAGCTGTGGTTCAGGTCCTGCCATTGACTAGCTGTGTGACTTTGGCCAAATTGCTGAACCTCTCTGGACCTCAGTTTTCTCATCAGTAAAAATGAATGACCTTTAAGGATCTTCCAGAGCTCTACTAGGCTGTGAGTCATCCACAAGTACTCATTAAGCACCTATTTGCATCTGGCACTATTAGTCACCTTACAAGTAGGGTCTGTTTCATTCTTTGTACATAATATCTGGCACATAGTAGGTGCTTAATATCTACATGCTGATTGTTTACTGAGAATTTATTTTAAAAAATGAACAAACATAATATCTGCCCCTTGGTTTTTTTCCAAAAGAGCAAGTTAATAATACCAAGATATCGAGCAGTTTTAGGTGAGCAGCTCTTTGTGGGGTGGAGTTAATTAGTTGTTGAGAGTCCATGCATAACACATCTTGAGATCCAGTACAGCAGGGCAGAAGAAGATGACCCAGAATGAGGCTTTCTTTTGATAGACATGTCTATCAACCAAGCACCATTTCTATCTCCCACCTCCACCCAATTCCCCTTCTACTACTAATTTAGGCTTTGTGAAAGATGAGGTAGAAAGGCTAGAAGAGAGAGGTGGGAGAAATACCTGGTAGACACACATTTGTACCCACTTTGAAGTGAATAAAGGCATCAAATGAAGTGGAACACTGTTTCTGTCTCTATTTCTCCCTTCTCCCAACAGTGGTATTTGTGTGATGATCCATAAATCTATCATTCAGCCAGTCAGCATTTGTTAAGCACCTCCTACATGCTGGGAACTTTGCTAAGAGTTGGGCTGGGGATGCAAAGACTAAAATGAAACACATTTTCCCCACAAGAACTTTACATTATATCTGGGACAGGGGAAGGTTTGGTGACAATTTCTAAAGAGCAGGATTAGGTTGCTATTGGTTCCAAGTGTCCTATGGAGTCATCCAGAGGGGATAGTAGTGAAAGAGCTCTGGATTTAGAGTCAGGAGACTGAGATTAGAATCTCAATTCTGACATTTGGCAACTGTGGAACTAGGGGCAAACCTTTTACTTTCTCTGGCCCTTGGTATTCTCGGCTACAAAATGAGTGTGATAATACTCGGGCTATCTTTCTCCAGAGCAATATCTAAAATTTTATCCTGGGGAAGAAATTTAGAAGCTGTTAACAGAATTTACACTCCAGCACTGTAAGTGAATTTAACGTGCACCTAGCAAGAGCTAGTTAAACTCAGAAAATATCAGGTGCTTTCTCTCCTTTGTCCTTACAGCCAGGGGTATGAGGAAGCCACCAGCTTCAGTGAGCCCTCTTCTAAGACTAAGGGTGAAGATTTATTCCTCAGAAATCAGCAAATACTATAAACCAGGATTTGATTTATTATTTTGTTAATTAATAGAGTGAGGAAAAAATGTTAATAATACAGGTTAAACTTAAAAGTCTGTCATGCATACATTCTTTCCCCAGAGAACTGGTTGCCAAACATTTATTAGCACAGGTGAACTGCTCTCTCCATCCTCAGAAATCTATCCCAAGGTCTCTCCTCACCCTAAGATTACATTAGCCTTGAGGGAATGTGCTCTACGTAGATCAAACTGAATTTAGAAAAAAAAGTTATAGGATATCAGTGTTTTGGTGCCTACTTCAGGGATAGTTAAATAATTGATGGGAGTGGGGGAGAGAGAATGGAGCCCTTTCTAGATTAAAAAGCCTTTACTCTTCTAGGTGGGCTTGCAATTTTTAACTGAACCCAAGCCTATCAGTGCTATGGATTAAAGAATTGGATATTGACAGTTCTAACCTGAAGTGGTCGTAAGCCCGTCCTTGTGTCTCCTAATGGGGTGGATGGGTGTGAGAGGAAGCAGACTTGGGGTGGTTTGGCTCTACCAATTTCCTTTTTTTTGCTGTTGGCCTGATTTTCTATTGTCTCTGTCTCTAAGGGTTTTGTCAGCCCCTCTGCTCACTTTTAAATAAAAGACCTGTATTTCTAAGGGGAAAAAAGTGCTTGGCTTAGACCTTAGACAGGTCATCAAGTTGACAGTCTCTAAAACGGGGAATAATGTAATAGGGTACTGGCCAATGACAACTCCATCCTTGTGAGCATGAACAATGTGCTCTGTCTGATGCAATCCCCCATGTGGATTTCAGAGCATGCACAAGTATTCTGTAATTGCCTCTTGTGTGTTTACAATGCGGCAAAGAGGGGCCTTTTGGATTGGCTGCTAAACCAGAAATGGGTATGCACACAGAATCTACTAACCAGCCAGCCATATCATGCTTTTTCTTCTTGGTAGTGATCAAAGCTAGGTGCGCTGAATGCCTTCAGGTAGGAAGAAAGCAGTAGCAGTCGCATCTTGCTTGCCTACCTCCTCACCAGGTCAACACATCTGACACCTGTGATCTTTACCTCTTTACAGCTGATCTTTCATTTTCTCAAGTTAGGTATTGGAGATATCTCTGACCTTGTGAGCTATGAAAGGTTGGATGGAAGAGATGCCAGAAGCTAGGAAATGGAGTCCATACTAGAGTTTGCTGGTAGCTGAACCCATTTAGGAATATCAATGGAATCCAACTAAGCAGTGAATTGGATGTGGTAGCCAAGATGGCATTTTCCAGGACAGCTTCATTCACTGTTCTCCCTGTATTTGGAAGTGAATTGGGTGGGACGGATGCTTCGTAGCAGTCACTTTAGGTTTCAGCCCTCTTCCTAGGGATGCCAGTGGTATAAAGGAGAGTAGATGATGTATTTGTGTTTCTGTTCCTGGTATATTTGCTCAGTAAATATCCCACTGTAAAAACTTAATTGATATTAATTGGTTAAATGATATTGGGACTATAATCACTGGGTCAATCCAATGACATAAGGAAGATACTAACTGTACCTGTAAATTGGTGTATAAGAAAACACATTAGTATGAAGGCGTAAGCCAATAGCATTAGAAAGATGCCCTGCTACCTCTCAGAAGCCTAATGCATATATAACTAGTCAGTTCTCTGGGGACGCAACTCAGTGCAAGTGAGAGCTGAGATAAGGACCTCCAGAGTTCAGATGGGCTACAATAAAGTTAAATGTTTATATACACTTATATATTACTTTACTTTCCTCATAATCCCTCTTTGAGTAAGGTAGTATAAGGATTATTATCTTTGTCTTAGAGATGAAGAAACAGGTATACAGAATTACATAATTTGCCCATGGATAGTCATATCATTGGTGAGCATTAGATGAAAGAAGAGAACCCAATTCTCCCACTCCAAGTCTCTTCAGTCCTTTCCCAGATATAAGACCCATGATTTTGTTAGTCATAGCCCAATATAGCCAATGGTTTCTTCTCTTCTCTTCTCTTCTCTTCTCTTCTCTTCTCTTCTCTTCTCTTCTCTTCTCTTCTCTTCTCTTCTCTTCTCTTCTCTTCTCTTCTTTTCATGGACACAGATGTCTATGTGACCAAACGGTGACTTCAGCCTGTGAGCTGGGCTGGCTTCACACAAGTTACATTTTCTCAATGACTGCCAAACTCTAAGTCACATCCCTGTGGAAATAGCTGTTGATCTCTCATCACTTAGAAGCCAAATGTTTGGGCGCATATTTTTATTGCTGCTCCTTCCATCTAGGATGTAGTGAGTTTTTTGTAAGAATAATGATTGATTTTCTCTGTGGACTGTCTCTTTTATTCCCTCATCTTGCCTTAAGCTAATTTCTGGAAAGATGCTGCTTTCCCAGCTGCAGTGGAGGTCATGGACTCCCTGTGAACTCTACAGCCACTGAGACACAGTCTGGTTGGATCAACAAGTTTCTTTTTTTCTTTTTAAGATTAATTTATTTATTTTTAGTTTTCAACATTCATTTCCACAAGATTTTGAGTTACAGATTTTCTCCACATCTCTCCCCTTGCCCCACCCCAAGATGGCATGTATTCTGATTGCCCCTTTCCCCAGTCTGCTCTCTCTTCTATCACCCCGCTCCCTGCCCTTATCCCCTTTCCCCTTACTTTCTTGTAGGACAAGATAGCTTTCTATACTCCATTGCTTGTATATCCTATTTCCAAGTTGCATGTAAAAACAACTTTTAACATTTGTTTTTAGAACTTTGAGTTCCACATTCTCTCTCTTCTTCCCTCCCCACCCCCCCGTCAGTGAGAAGGCAAGCAATTCAATATAGGTTATGCGAGTATTGTTATGCAAAACACTTCCATAATAGTCATGTTGTGAAAGACTAACTACATTTCCCTCCATCCTATGCTGTCCCCATTTATTCAATTTTCTCCTTTGATCCTGTTCCTTTTCAAAAGTGTTTGCTTCTGACTACCCCCTCCCCCAGTCTGGCCTCCCTTCTATCATCTCCCCCATCCCCTTCCCCCTTACCAAATTGAGTGTGTATGTTATTTCCTCCTTAAGCCAAATCTGATGAGAGTACGGCTCACCCATTCCCTTTCACCTCCCCCCTCTTCCCTTCCTTTATAACAGCTTTTTCTTGCCTCTTTTATGTGAGATAATTTACCCCATTCTATCTCTCCCTTTCTCCTTCTCCCAATATATTCTTCTCTCACCCTTTAATTTTATTTTTAGATATCATCACTTCATATTCAACTCACCCTGTGCCCTCTGTCTATATATACACACACATATATATTCCCTTCAACTACTCTAATACTGAGAAAGGTCTCATGAGTTACAAATATCATCTTTCTACATAGGAATGTAAACAGTTCAACTTTAATATGTCCCTTATGATTTCTCTTTCCTGTTTACCTTTTATCACTTCTCTTAATTCTTGTATTTGAAAGTCAAATTTTCTCTTCAGTTTTGGCATTTTCATCAAAAATGCTTAAAAGTCCTCTATTTCATTGAAAATCCATTTTCCCCTGAAGTATTATACTCAGTTTTGCTGGGTAGGTGATTCTTGGTTTTAGTCCTAGCTCCTTTGACCTCCAGAGTATCATATTCCAAGCCCTTCAATCCCTTAATGTAGAAGCTGCTAGATCTTGTGTTATCCTGATTGTGTTTCCACAATACTAGAATTGTTTCTTTCTGGCTGCTAGCAATATCTCCTCCTTGACCTGGGAACTCTGGAATTTGGCTACGATAGTCCTAGGAGTTTTCCTGTGGGATCTCATTCAGGAGGTGATTGGTGGATTCTTTCAATTTCTATTTTACCCTTTGGTTCTAGAACATCAAGGCAGTTTTCCTTGATAACATCTTGAAAGATGATGTCTAGGCTCTTTTTTTGATCATGGCTTTCAGGTAGTCCAATAATTTTTAAATTATCTCTCCTGGATCTATTTTCCAGGTCAGTGGTTTTTCCAATGAGATTTTCACATTGTCTTCTATTATTTTAATTCTTTTGGTTCTGTTTTATAATTTCTGGATTTCTCATAAAGCCATTAGCTTCCATTTGTTCCATTCTAATTTTTAAGAAATTATTTTCTTCAGTGAGCTTTTGAATCTCCTTTTCCATTTAGCCAAATCTGTTTTTAAGGCATTCTTCTCCTCATTGGCCTTTCGGAACTCTTTTGCCATTTTGTTTAGTCTATTTTTTAAAACGTTATTTTCTTCTGCATTTTTTGGGTCTCCTTTAGCAAGCTATTGACTTTTTGTCATGATTTTCTTGCATCACTCATTTTTTCCCCAATTTTTTCTCCACTTCTCTTACTTGATTTTCCAAATCCTTTTTTGAGCTCTTCTGTGGCCTGTGACCAATTCATATTTTTCTTGGAGACTTTTGATGTAGGATCTTTGACTTTGTTGTCTTTTTCTGGCTATATGTTTTGATCTTCTTTCTCACCAAAGTAAGAATCTATATTCTGAGTTCTTTTATGCTACCTGCTCATTTTCCTAGCCAATTACTTGACTTCTGAGCTCTTTGTCAAGGTAGGACTCTGCTTCCAGAGTGGAGAGTGCTTTGTCCCAAGCTTCAGGGGTTTTGCACAGCTACTTGTATTCTGAGCTACTTGTAGGCACCTATAAATTTTCAATTCTTCTGAAGTGGCATGATCCAAGGAGAGGTGCTTACTCCTTTATTGCCCTGTGCTCTGGTCTGTGAATGACCTCAAGCACTCTTTTCCACCTTGGACCTGCCAGGACTCCCTCTCCACAGACACCACAAGTTCTGCCACTCCTGTGCTCCTCCTCACCTCAGGACTGCCAACCAGGACTGTGACCCAGATCCAAGCAGGGCAAAGCAAAAGAATCCTGCCTCAGTGCCAGCAAAGAGATCTCTGCACTCTCACTCAGATCAGCCATTTGATTCCCCCCACAGTCTGTGGGCCTGGAGCTCTGGAAGCAGCAGCAACAACTACTGTGGCTGTTGCTGCTGCTGCCACCTCCACTGTCCTGGGGCTGGGGCCAGACTGTGCCCTTCTCTCATCCAGGTCCAGCAGAGTTTTCCCACTGACCTGCTAAGTTGTCTTTGGCTTTTGTGGGTTGAGAAGTCTGGAAACTGCCAGAGCTTATTGATTCAAGGCCCTGAGGCCTGCTCTGCCTGGTCTGCTCTGGCCTGTTCTGTGCTGGCTTGGCCCAAGCTGGGCTGTGCTTCCCTTGCAGCATGGTGCTATAGACCCTTCCCAGCGACCATCCAGGATGTCTTGGGCTGGAGACTTATTTTAACCTGTCATTTTGTGGGTTCTGTAGCTCTAGAATTTGTTCAGAGTCAATTTTTACAAGTGTTTGAAGGGATTTGGGGGACAGCTCTGGCAATTCCCTGCTTTTACTGATCAGCAAGTTTCTAGAGCCAGGAGGTATTTGTCTGTGGATTGGAGATAGAGGATCAGAGATTTTGAACTGGAAGGAACCTTACAATTCTCATTGGTCCAAGTCTCCTCATTTTACAGATAAGAGAACTGAGGCACAAAGAGACTTGCTCAGAGACACACAACTGGTGTGTGAGGCAGGATTTGAACCCGGGTCTTCTCAACTCCAAGTCTGCCTTAGACACTATACCATCCTGCCACTCTGAGCATTTGTGTTGTGTGCCTATTGTATACATGTGTGTTGTGTGAATCAGTATTTGTATCTGTGATCCTAGAGGAGTAGTCTTTTTGCTATATATCTATTAGTGGCCCTTTTTTCCTTTGCCTGGTCTTGAGCTTAAAATAGAATTCATTTGGCACTATAGCCCATGACCAGGAAATCAATGGGAATTGTAGAATCACAGAATTTCAAATTGAAACAGATCTCAGAGGTCATCTAGGTCAACACATATCTGAAGAGGAATTTCTTCTGAAATATCCCCCAGGTGAGATCACAGAGCCTATTCAGGAAGATCTCCAGTGACGAAGACTCCAGTGACTACCTGTCATGGCAGCCTATTTCACTTTTGTGAAATAATAATATTAGAAAGTTTGGATTTTTCCACCATTACATTGAATTAGGCCACTTCTGCATTGCTCCTACGTCTTCCAACCAGGGCGGAGAGAATGAATTTGAACCTTCTACAGTAAAGCCCTCCAAATTTTTGAGATCAGCCATTGGGCCCCATCTAAGCCTTTTCTAAGATGAGCAGCTACAGTTCTGACAGTACACAAGTACTCACCCTTGTACATCCTGGTTTTCTAGCCTCATCCATATCTCGCACAATGTGCAATTTTCTCACTGACCTTCTTGAAATGGAGTGATGCTCAGAACTATGTACAAATGCTGTACATATGGATAGACCAGATCCTAGTATAATGGTATCTCAATGTGACTTAACTAGCATTCTATTTCTTTTTGCTGTCATGCCACATCATTGACTCATTGAGTGACAGACTTGGGAAATGTGAGCTGAAAAGTTAATAATAATTACAGCTAGAATTTATGTAGCTCTTGATATGAGCTAAGCACGTTACAAATTTTATCTCATTTGATCCTTACAAAACAGCCTTAATATAGGTACAATTATTATCCCCATTCTACAGTTGGGGAAACTGAGGTTAAGTGATTTTGTCATGGTCACACAGGTTACTAAGTTTCTGAAGCCAGATTTAAACCCAGGTTTTCCTGACTCTATGCTCGGAGCTCTATCCCCTATGTGACCTAGCTGTCTCTGAGCTTATAGATGCAATAATGAGCTTCTAGTTAACTATAGCCCTTAAGTCTTTTTCTCATGAATAATTATCTAATTGTGCCACTCCTGTCTTATATTTGGGCAGCTGTTTTTTTTTTTCTTAACTCAATGAAATCTTATTAGATTGGGTCCATTGGGGCAGCTAGGTGGCACAGTGAGTAGTTCACTGGCCCTGGAGTCAGGGGCACCTGAGTTCAAATCTGGCCTCAGACACTTGACACACTTACTAGCTGTGTGACCTTGGGCAAGTCACTTAGCCCCAATTGCCCTGTCTTCCCCCCTCCAAAAAAAAAGATTTGGTCCATCATTCTAGTCTGTCAACATATTTTTGGATACTGATTCTGTTGTCCAAGGTGTTAATTCTATCTCCATGTACATGGCGATTCAATAAAAACCCAGTGAAGTCCTTCTAAAACTTAGCCACCTAGCTTTTCCTCCTCTCTGGGTAAGAATAAGACTTGTAAGCATTGGCTAGATAATGAATGGATTATAGCCTGATGGTTGCAAGTAGGCAACTACACCCTCTGTATACCCACCTACCACTAAAAAAGTTTATTTAGGTGGTTAGAGGAATAGTATTAACCCGTCACCAAATTCTACTTACATTTTTCCCCTTTTTAAGGAAAACAAATATGAATCCTACCCCAGACACTTACTAAATGTGGGACCCTGAGTAAGCCTCAATTTCTTCATCTGTAAAATAAAAGATAACAATAACACCCACCTCCTAGCATTGTTGTGAGAATCAAAAGAGAGACTCAGTTGGTTTTCTACTTCCTCTAGGACAGAATTCAACCTTCCTGGCTTGGTATTTAAAACCCTTCACCATCAGGATCCAGTTTTATTCTAAATTCTTCCCCTCCACATACTGCTCTACTTGGCCTTCCTCTTATATTACTGTTGTACAGCTTGTCTGTGTCTACTGTGATGAATTTCATAATGTCTGACTTGAAATCTCTATGATTCCTAGTTATATGCATGAAATTATAATTTTGCCCTATACAAGTTTGTAATTGCAACTTCTATCTTTCCTGACTCTAAAGAGTGTAAATGAATCGGTATTGCTTGCTGCAAAGTATATGTGTGCGTATGTACGTATGTATGTATATGTATATAATACATGTATGTGTGCATGTATGTATGTGTATACACACATACATATCAATGTATATGGACACACATACATTCAATATAGTGATAGGGACTAGGCCTGCAATTTTATAGGAAATTCCCAGATGAGGACACTCCCACCAATCACCAAATGTCACCTTTTCTGCAACTTGTAGTCTTAGAAGTTTTCGTGGTACACCCAGCGCTTGAGTGCCTTGCTGAGTGTCATGTAGCTAGTAGGGAAGGGACTAAGCATTTACATAGAACCTATTACGTGTTAGGCAGTGTGCAAAGCATCTTACAAATATCTCATTTACAATACAAGACACATTCATTAAGTGATTACTATGTGCATGTACAATGCTAAGCACTGGGGATATAAATAAGAAAAATAGAGACAATCTCTGCGCTCAAATTGCTGACAATCCAATGGGAGAAGGCAACACCTGAAAGGAAGCTGGAGATAGGCAGGAGAAGAACACCAGGGGGTACTCAGTGCGGGTTCATAGCAACTGGTTTTATGTGGCCAGGGGTGGGGGGGGGAGAGGAAGAGAAGGAATCAGGATGTGCCATCCTTATATAAAAGGCAGTACTCAAGGCGAGCCTTGAAGGAACCTAAGGATTCCAAGAGGTAGAGGTGAAGAGGAAGGGTATTTTAGGCATGAGGGACAGCCTATGCAAAAGTATGGAGGTGGGAGATATGACAATATTAAATTAGGGAGCATTCACCACCTGAGGAGTCACTCCAATTGGGGATTCTCTGTGTGAGTTACTACATTTGGTGACAAAGGCATCCGAAAATGAATCATTATGTAGCAATATCTACCCTAGGAGGAGAAGGCCATGCACAAGGCCATGCACAAGACTTACATAACTAACAAAAGATTTTTAAAGGATCTTTATATACTCAACTGATGTGGAAGTGGATTTGGGAGCAGGACACTGCAGTCTACCAAATCTACATCCAATTGGGGTTGTGGTAAGGCAGTGCCAAAGCTGGCTTCCCGGTCATCCCAGCCTGAACCATGGAATTCAGCCCAAGCAGAACTGAAGATGGAAAGCAGAGTGAGCCAGAAAGTCCCAGTGTGCATGCTGTCGTTCGGTCATTTCAGTCACGTCCAACTGTCCGTGACCCCATTTGGGGGTTTCTTGGCAAAGACACTGGAGTAGTTCACCATTTCCTTTTCCAGCTTATTTTACAGATGAGGAAACTGAGGCAAATAGGGTTAAGTCCCTAAGCCCAGGGTGACACAACTACTAAGTGTGTGAGACCAGATTTAAACTCAGGAAGATGAATCTTCCTGACTCCAGACCCAATACTATGCACTCCACCACCAGGACTCCTCAGAAGTCCTGGCACTGCCTTCAACCAAAGAAAACTTTGAGTGCAGTTCAGTGTTCTACCCTCCAGCCTTCTAATCCTAGAGGACAGGGAGCTGAGGGATTCAACAACCCTTCTATGTAAATGCTGTTATTATTCTGATTTGGCATTTAAGGAAACTGAGGTAAACAGGGGTTAAGTGACTTGTCCAGCCGTCACACAGCTAGTACGTGCCTGAGGCCAGATTGAACCCAGGTCTTCTTGGCTTTAAGGCCAGCTCTTTATTCACTATATTATGGATGCCTATCATACAGAATACATAATAACGAGGAAGACCAATCCTTTAAGCATGTGCAATATGCAACTGTCTGCTATGAACTCATACAGGTGCTTTGGTAGCTTGCTTCCCAGAAAAGCCCTCTGCTTCAGAGCATAAGTAGGTATTCTCTGGCTGTTTGCTGCACGGTGAAGAAAACCCTTAAAACTGGATGTTGTTGCTAGAACTGAATGGTCATATAAAAAAGTCACAAACAGGGCAAAACGGACTTTGTACCCTGATGGTGACTGAAGCAGGGATTGCCTCCAGGTGGAGTAAGAAGTAACCCCAATGGTCTACCTTCCCACCTGTGCTGACATGAAGTCATGTCTATTACTCAGTTGTTTTCTGTCTCTGTTCTGTTTTGTACTCTCCTGCTTTTAGATGAAGAAGTGTAGCCAATTACTGTACTTCCCCATGTATAAGATGGACCCCTTTTCCGAAAAATTTGGGGTCTAAAACCTGGGTGCGTCTTATACAGTGTTTGTAGATTTTTTTTTACTTGAATTTCCCACTTTTTAGCGCTTGTTGTCTTTGCGCTCATTGTTTCACATTTGTTACCGGTATTTTAGGTTCCGTTTTGCCATGTTCTGCCCAGAAATGGCTCAGAAAAGGTTTTTGTACAGTGCTGAATTCAAGTTAAAAATAATCCAGTTTGCAAAAGTGAATGAAAATCGTGCTGCTGAACATAAGTTTGGTCCTTCCCCAACCGAGTAAACAATCTGAGACTGACTACGGGAAGAAGAAACCTTACTAAAAACGCCATGGCAGAAGAAGGCCATGAGAGGCAAGTCAGCAAAATGGCCTGATTTAAAGAGGGAATTGAAGATATGGATTGAAGAGCAAAGGGCCTGTGGAATTCCTGTGTCCACAAAGATGGTTCAGCATGAAGCAAAAGAAGTTACTGATTTCAAAGGAGGACACAATTAGTGCTTTAGGTTCATGAAACGGAATGGACTAAGCATGCGTAGGCGCACCAGACTTGCCCAAAAGATGCCTGAAAGCTATGAGCAGATGAATAAAACTTGAGTTCAATAACTTTATGTAATACATTTTTTTTCAAATTTCGGACCCCCAAATTAAAGTGTGTCTTATATGTGGGGAAATACGGTAAATAGTCTAACATGATGGACACAGGAAAAACCAGCCAAATCATGCATGCATTCATGCCTTCTTGTCTGCCAAATGACCTTCACCTTTCTCTCTTTCTTTCCCCACCTGGAAGCTTTCGGCAATCCTTGTTTCCGTCATCCACCAAGAAAGAGAGACCATTTGGGCCACTTTCTGCCCTTTCGTACGCACACTCAGTACTGCCAATAATAACAGTGAATTAAAAGGTTTTTCTTGACTGTGCCATAATCAGACAGAAAACGCCACAGAATGCCTGCTCATGCTCTGAAGTGGAGGGCCGGGGCCTCTCCATTCTACTTTTCCGGAAACAGGTTCCCCAAGCGTCCACATAATTTGGAAGCTTACCGAAAAGATTGCTCTTCTCGAATGACTAAACCCTCATTGTCTAGTATGCTCATTACATACACAGTTTGCTCTAAAATAGAGGGTCTTAATTTCCTTTGGTAGTCTGGCGAAACTGATAGCCTTTTTCTCGGAATAATGTTTGTAATTGCATAAAACAGATACATAAGATTACAAAGGAAACTAAATATATTAAAATGCAATTGTACATGTATATATACACACACATGCATGCACACAATACACACATATGCACTCATACATGTACACACATAGACACAGATATACATATGCACATAATATATGCACATGTACGTAAATATGCATATGCATGTACACACACATAATACACATGCATGCACATACATGTACATGCTTATACATGCCACATATGTACACATATTATATATGTGTATACATGTACATAGACATATGCACACATATATAACAAATCGAATTCATAGACCCTAGATTAAGAATTCCTACTAGGCCAGGCATAGTGGCACATGCCTAAATTCCTATTGCTAGAAGCTGAGTGAGCAGGTAGGTGGCACAGTGGATAGAGTGCTGGAGTAAGGAATGCACCCTCTTAAGTTTGAATCTGGTCTCACACTTACTAGGTGTTTGACCCTGGGCAAGTCACTTAGCCCTGTTTGCCTCAGTTTCCTCATCTGTAAAAATGAGCTGGAGAAGGAAATGGCAAACCACTCCAGTATCTTTGCCAAGAAAACCCAGATGGGGTCATGAAGAGTCAGACACGATCGAAACAACTGAACCACCAGAGGCTGAGGCCAGTGAATCGCTTAAGTTTCAGGAGTTGTGACCTGCAATAGAGCTAATGTTGATTAGGTGTCTGCCCTATGTCTGAGCAGTGAATTGCCTCTCCAGTTTTACCCTGGGCAAGACAAAGAAACCCAGTCTCAACTTCCTCCTCCAATCCTAAGATATGTATATTCATATTATATGCACACATAGCTATACACATACATATATAACAAAATAAAAACCCTGCTATGTATATATATCCATATTACATATATATGTGTATATATATATGAATGTGTATACATATATATGTATTAATACATAACTAACTATATTAACAAGTAAGACCTTTAGTCCCATTAAGATCTTTGTGTATTAGAAGTTTGTTCCCTTGCCCTATGTAATCTGAGTCAGTATTTCATATGTCGAATGCCAAAGGGGAAAATAAAATCACAAACACTTCTATGCAGCCTTTGATCCCTCATCTAAGAGAATAACCCAAGGCCCTTCTTCTGGTATTTACCAGATAATTTAAGAGCCAGACCCTGGGAAGATTTATGCTCATAGTACTTTGGAACATGTCCTGTTAAGTATTAATTTTCCCTTGTTTTTTTGTTTTTATTTTTTTCCCCTAAAACCAGCTGAGGTTTCTCTCTTTTACCCAATAATAACCCCAGAGGTAAAGTATCCATCTGGGCCCAGATGACCTTGTAGTAATGTGCATTTTAGATAAGACCCTCCACATCCGCCTTGTTAGTCAACTTTGAATAAATCAGGAAACATTCCACTTTCCTTCTCTCTTCCCCCCTCAACCAACTACTGAGCTCAAAGGTTCTAAAGCATAGATCCGAAAGTAAAGGCAGCAGATAACACTGCTTCCCATTAATCAACATCTTGGAGCTCTTTAAAAGGAGAGAACATCTCCAACACATGTTACAGATGGAAGTTTTTCCTTATAAAAAAAGAAGACTGGGAAGCCAGCCAGCTTTGAAGCTGCCATACCACACCCCCAATTTGGATGCAGAATTGATAGAGTGCTGTGTCCTGCTTCCAAATCCACTTCCATATCAGTTGGCCATATAAATAATCCTTTAAAATCTTTTTTTAGTTATGTAAGTCTTTTCCCTCCTGGACAGATATTACCATACAATCCCCATTTGGAGAGAGACCTTTATCACCAAATGTAGTAACTCACACAGAGAGTCCTCAACTAGAATGAATCCTCAGTCGGTAAATGCTCCCTAATTTGATGTTTTATCTCCTGCCTCCATACTTTTGCATAGACTGTCCCTCATGCCTGAAATACCCTTCCTCTTTACTTCTACCTCTTGGAATCCTTAGGTTCCTTCAAAGATCACCTTGAGTACTGCCTCCTACACAAGGATGGCATATCCTGCATATCCTTTACACACAATCAGTTACTACTGCCCCTGCCACCTCAGATTACTTTTTATTTTTTGTATATTTTTGTATTTAATTTTCTGAGTATACTTTACCTTCCATTCCTCTCCTCCCAAAGAATGTAAATGCCTTAAGGGCAAAACTAGTTTTATTGCTGTCTTTTTTTTTTTTATCAGCACCTAGCACAGCGCCTATGTGTAGTAAGCACTATTTAATGAATGCTTGTTGATTGAACAAATCTCTGCCAATCTTAAAGCCCTACACATATGTCATTTATCATTATTATTTGTAGAATTAAGGAAACTTAGAGATTTAAGAGGTCATCTAATCTACCACTTTGAAGAGTCAACCAGTGAATACTGGAATAAGCTCAAATCTTTCCTCAAAGACTGAGTGACCCTGGGCAAGTCAATTAACCTCTACTAACCTCACTTTCATCATATGCAAAACAAAGATGATAATAATAATACCTACAGGAAGGAATCTCATAAGGACCAAATGAGATAATATATATAAAGTGCTTTGCAGACTTTTAAATTGCTATTAAAATGCTAGCTATTACTATTTGTTTTTTAGCAGAGGAAACAAAATTCAGAGAGGGGATTTAATTTGTCAAACCTGATAGTGATAGCTAAAATTCCCAGTCTTTCCCCATTTCCACAGTGGTATTCTGAAGCCTGCCACTGGTTTCTACAAGTCTCTCCCCTGGAAGATCCTAGGTGAGAGGCCATCCAGTGCTAATCTCAGCCATCAAGTACACTCTGATGGGCATAGACCCAGCCATGTAGTAAGGTTAAGAGCAAACCAGATAGGATGATGTATGGAGGGTGGAGGGGGGAATTTCCTTATGTTCCTTTTTAAGGGAATGTTTTTCCTATTAAAGTTTCATTTACTTTTGCATCCTTCACAGAGGAACTTCACAGATGCCCACTCAGTGGTCACGGTAAACAACAAATTAGCCAATAAGACCTTCTGAAAGACGTTAAAAAGTGAAATTGAACCACACACATCTGAGATACAAGTTGGATTTTCAATTAATAGTTTAAGGCTGTGGTTACTTGGCAATATCACGCGCTTCACACTGCACATTTTATAACATTAGTCCTTATGCCAACTCAGCTTCCAAAAATAATTTTGAAAAGATTTAGGTTGTGCACTTGGGTATTTTATCAGGTTTAGGAGCTTCACTTTCATAGATTTTAAAATGAATGCCAGGACCTGCAAATTGATCCTATATCTGTTTTTTATTAAGGTTCACATGAAGGATTGATAAGTAGGCTTCCACAGAGGTGATGATGGGATTTATTTTAAAAGTATGTCAACATTTTGGTTACCTCCAAGCTGTGTGCTTCCATTTTTATTTTCCTTCACTTTGCTGAGGCTCCAAACCAATACTCTAAGGAGTTTTCAATTTTTTGCTTAAAAGAATACATCCCTCTTCTGTGAGTCTCTGAAAACCTGAAAATTAATCAAACTCAATATGTGGGCCTTGGGGCCAGAGTCTGGGCTGCTTCTGTACACTCTGCTTGAGGCTAATGTGAAAAGCCATCTGGCCCTGGCTTGCTTTGTCCCTCTCTAGGTTTGAGCAGGCCTGGCCCTCATCAAAACTGGCAGTCAGGAGCCACTCTGCCTTGCTTATGAGTGGCCTCCTTGATGTGGCCAGGGTCTCAGTCTGCCTGCTGATTTAGTATTCTACCTGTACTCCTGAACACCACCAGCCTTCCCCCTCCTGTTAGAACCTTGGCCTAGACAGCTATCTGAGAACTTGATGATCTAAAAGTGTTAATAGCTGATAGCCTCCTGCATTATTAACCTCTAAGGAATCCTTTTTAGTGCTGTTCTCATAAGATATTCCAGCTCCTGAATCCATGCCTTTGCACACTTGCTCCCCGTACGTAATGTTCTCCTTCCTCATCTTTTAGAATCCAAGCTTCTTTCAAGGCTCAGCTAGAGTACTACCTTCTGCAAGAAGAAGGAAAGGGTGAGGGAATAGAGGAAGTAAAAGATAGGAGGAAGGAAGGAAGGAGGGAAGGAAGGAAGAAATGAAAGAAAGGAAAAGAAGGGAGGAAGGAGGGAAGGAAGGAAGTCATTCTCTTTCCTTCCTTTCCCTACTGAAAAGATACAAGGTGAATAAAATAGAGCATCAACCTAAAGGCACATCTCCTACCTAGCAGAGGGGATATGGAGGCATGAAAATAACTATAATACAAATTGGAGTGGGACAAATTGATAGGTGAGTTGCAAACTCTATTTATCTCACATAGCTGTCTTAAACTCACTGTTATGAGGATCAAATGTGACCATGAACCTATAAAGTACCTTGAAGATATCAGGTATTCTTGCTGTTGCTCAGTTGTTTCAGTCATGCCTTACTCCTCACGACCCTATTTTATAGTTTTCTTGGCAAAGAGACTGGAGTAGTTTGCCATCTCCTTCTCCAGTTCATTTTACAGATGAGGAAACTGAAGCAAACAGTTAAGTGACTTGCCCAGGGTCACACAGCTAGAAAGTGTCTGAGGCCAGATTCGAACTCAGGTCCTCCTGACTCCAGGACCAATGTTCTACCTAGCTGCCCTAAATCAGGTATTACTGGCATCATTACTGCACAGCTAAATATCACATATGTAGGAATGTGCATTGACCTTGTGCATTGTTTATTACTTGTGATTGTGTAACACAGACCATCACCTCTGTGCTACTTGCTTTACTTTCTGCTTAGCTATTGATTCTCATGATCATGGCAAGTAATTTTTACCTTAGCAATTATAGTTATCAATAATACAATAGAGATGCTTAATGACCAGAACTTGACAACCATACAGGTGAAATGAACCAGCAATACCTCATTAGGTAACCCAGTCACCCAATGGGGATCAGAGGATTTCCAATCTTAATTGCCAAAAGTTGGATTCCTAAGGAACATTGATTTACCCTAGGCCCAGAGAACATTTGGTAATTTTTGAATCGGCCTGAGCTTGACACAGGATTTTTGGGGAAGAGAGAGCAGTTGAACCTGCTCATTTTAAATAACCTTCTCTAAGTCATCTCTATAAAGATGCTGTATCTTCCTAGGGCGCTGTGTGGGCTCTCAGACCTGTTTCTAGATGGTCGTATATTCAGTGAGAGCTCCTCAATGGCAGGGATGTCTGTTGCTCTATATTCAAAATCCTAATGAAGTCAATAAGCATTTATTAAGTGCTTACTATGTGCCAGGCACCGTGCTAAGTTCTGGAAATAGAAATATAAGTAGAAAGAAAGACATTTCTGCCCTCAAAGAGCTTATATTCTAATGGGGAAGACAACATATAAAAGGAAGCTGAAAAGGGGATGGCAGGGGAGAGGGGAGGCATAAAGGTACCTGACAAAGTGATAGGGCAGAGAAAATATACTCAAACATATGAATCAGACCCATCTATGTGAATTAAAGTTTACCTGTTTTCTGCCTTTATCAATCCAGACTTCCATCCCACCCCAAACTTTTTATATATCCTTCCAAAAAAAAAGCCTTATTGAGGCCTTATGTCTTCTTACCACATGCAATTCTTGTCATCTGGCCCCTATACAGCACCCCATCCTTGTCCCAAAGTGGGGGAATAGGTTAAGCAAAGTCACTGAAATAGCAACCTTGCCTGACAATGTATGCAACATTTGGCTCCTGCAGTCTACCACCTCTTTACTGAGAACAAGGAAATGTGTTTCATCATCAGTTCTTTCTAATTACCCATTCTTTCTCCTGAAGAGTAGGATCATATAACTAAGGTCTCTTCAGAGACAGGAAAATCAAGGGAATTGTTGGGAATTATGTCAGGTAGTTCCTCCTGCTATGTGTCTTTATAAAATTTTCCAATTACATGTAAAAACAAATTTTCACATTCATTTAAAAATTTTATAGTTTCAGATTCTCTTTCACCCTCTTTTCCCTCCCATCTTATTGAGAAGGCAAGCAATTTGATATAGGTTATACATGTGCAGTCAAGGAAAACATTTCTATATTGGTTGGTTGTTGTCCTTTCTTCTCAAAGAGGACCAAAATGATGTCACTACGCTAGAATCAAGTTTCAGTGTGTCTGACTGGCTGATCAGACCAATACAAGCTCAGAATACTCTACACAGGTTGGACACAGATAGTCCGTGTGAACAATTTGGGGTGGATACTCTAAATTTGCGTATCCTGTGTTTCAATCCAAGTTGTTTCAATCCTGCTTTGCTCATAGAGCATAGTACCTTCTCTGATGTGGGCATGCCATGCTGAGCTGTCCAGTGCCAATATCTCCCATGTCACACAATCAATTCCAAAGTTCTTAAGAGGCACCTTGAGAGTGTCCTTGTATCGCTTCTTCTGACCACCATGTGAGCACTTGCCCTGTGTGAGTTCTCCATAAAATAGTCTTTTTGGCAACCATACATTTTGCATTTGGACAGCGTGGCCAGACCATTGGAGTTGTGCTCTCTGAAGCAGAGTTAGAATGCCTGGAAGTTTAGTTCGAGTAAGGATCTCAGTGTCTGGTACCTTATCCTGCCAGGTGATCTTCAGAATCTTCCTAAGACAGTTCAAATGGAAGTGATTCAGTTTCCTGGCATGGTGCTGGTAGACTGTCCAGGTTTCACAGGCATACAACAATGAGGTCAGCACAATGGCTATAAAGGTAAAAGAAATAAATTGTCCTGCAGCAATCACAGGGGGAATCCTTCTCTCTTTCTATCAGTCATATTGTGAAAGAAGACACAGAACAAAAAAAAACTAAGAAAAAGTAAAAAAGAAATCATGTTTTCATTTGCACTCAGACTCCATCAGTTCTTTCTCTGGAGGTGGACAGCAATTTTTTATCATTAATCTTTTGCTGAGAATAGCTAAGTCATTTATAGTTGATCGTCATACAATATTGCTGTTACTGTGTACAATGTTCTTCTGGTTCTGCTTACTTTGCATTAATTCATGTAAATCTTTCTGGATTTTTCTGAAAGCATCCTGCTCATCGCTTCTCATAGCACAATAATATTTCATCACAATCGTATACCACAACTTGTTCAGTCATCCCCAATTGATAGACATCCCCTCAATTTCCAATTCTTTGCCACCAGTAAAAGAGCTGCTATAAATATTTTTGTATATATGTAATTATCTTGTTTTTTTTTAAATTCTTTAGGATACTGACCTAGTGGTATTGCTGAGTCAAAGTGTACGCATAGTTTTATAGTTCCAAATTGCTCTCCAGAATGGTTAAATTGCTTCACAACTCCACCAATAATGCATTAGTGTTCCAATTTTCCCACATCCCCTCCAACATTTATCATTTTCCTTTTCTGTCATATTAGCCAATCTAATAAGTGTGAGGTGGCACCACAGAGTTGTTTTAATTTGCATTTCTGTAATCAACAGTGATTTAGAACATTTTTTCATATGACTCCTCTCCCTACTTTTTTAAGGTTACAATGTCAAAGGAAAACTCTGCAAAATGTTGTATAAAAAATCAGTGTCAAGCAAGCTCAAATCTCGTTTGGAGTCACTTGGTTTCTCTGTCAAAGGCCTGGTTGTTTATGTTCCATCTATTAATCAATGAAGGAGCTATTACAGAAGCAACTACCTATCATTAGTTATCCTCCATTGGCAAAATTGGGAAAAGTGGGAGAAGAGGAAAGAGGAATGCGATTTAGCACTTATGGTACCTGGTAACTCATGGAAGGGTGTTGTTTGTTTGTTTTAAGTAGGCATTGATTAATTCTTTGTACTTGTACCCTCAGATCCTAGCATAGTGCCTGGCACATAGTAGGCACTTAATAAATGTTTGTTCTTTGATTTAAAAAAAAACATTTTATTTATACCTTAAAAACCCAGTCATTTTCTGATTTGCCATTGAATCCTTCCCTTGGAACAAAGAAAACCATTTAGGCAAAACCAAATAACAAGCTCATTGTATTTGAAAATCCATCTGGTCCTGGAGTTCTTTCCTTTGGGAATTCATTTATGGCTTGTCTTGTCCCCTTCTCTAACACAGCAAGCCCTAAATACCTCACACCTAGACTATTGCAATTGCCTTCTGACCAGCCTCTCTGACGCAAGTCTACCTCCACTCCAGCTGTCAAAGGGATCATTCTAAAGCACAGATATGAACATATCAACAGCCCACCCCATTCAATAAACTCCAGTGACTCTCTATTACCTTCAGGAGCACACAGGACTGAGTAACTGTTGTATACAGTAACAGTGATATTGTTTTTTAAATTTATTTTATCTTTACTTTATAGAATAAAACAACCATTTCTATAACAAAGTATGACAAAATAGATGATTGCACATGAAACTATAAATCTACTGTGTACAACTTGCTATTCCTTTTAAATATACAACAAAGTTATCAAACAAATTCCTTTTTTTCTTGGCAAATAAGTCATTTTGATTACTACAAATATCCAAATAAACTACAAAGGACATATGAAGAAAGATGCTATCTGCATCCAGAGAAAGAACTGATAAGTAGAAGTATATATAGAATGGTAGCCATCTTGGGGGGGGAAGGAAAGGAAAAAAAGGAAAAAGATTAACATGATAACTTCATTATATATTTAAAAGGAATAGCAAGTTGTACATAAAAGATTTGCAGTTTCATGTGCAATCATCTTTTTATTATATTATGTTATGGAAATGCTTGTTTTATTCCATAAATTAGACATTTTAAAAATAAAATAAAATTCTCTGTTTGATGGTTTTTACATCTCTTCATAACCTGCTCTACCACCCTATCCCCCATCTTTGCAGTCTTCACATACTTTACTGCCCTTTGAGTACTTTATGATCCAATAGCACTGGCCTTCTTGCTCTTCCTTGCACAATCACTTCATCATCCACTTCTGTACCTTTTGACTGGTTCTTCCCGAGACTGACATGCTCTCTCTTCTTCTCTTTGCATTCTGGGTTCCCTCAAGTTCCAGTTCAAATTCTATTTTCTGCAAATAGTCTTTCCTGGTTCCCTTCAACACTAGTGTCTTTTCTCTGAGATTACCTCCAATTTACCCTGTATCCAATTTACATCTTGTATGTACCTAGTTGTTTGAATATTTTGTCCCCTATTTATAGTTCCTCAAGGACAGGGACTATGTTTTTGCCTTTATTTGTATCCACAGCACATAGCAAATACACAATAAATCTTTGTCGACTTGTTGACTGACATTCAGTTCTAGTAGCTCCCCACCTCACTATTAAGGGAAGAGAAATGTGTTTCAGCAGCTGGAACAAATGCCTTTTCATTAGGCTGTTTACAAGACAGTTTTGGTCAAATTACTGTTAAACATGGCCAACAAGGGATGCCTACCCAGATCTGATTATAGTCACTTTCTATTTTCTGGATATTGTAAGAAAGCTCTGCATTATGGTTCCCAGTGAAAGCAGAATTGAGGTCTTCAGTTTCCTAGTGGCTATATATACTACTAGTTAGGAAATATTATGCCTTCTGGAGGGTCAAATAATTTTAACATATGTGTCACATCCAGGAAAATCTAAGAAAGCAATGTTTAAAACAAAGATTGGAGGAAGAATTGGGTTTAGATATGCTATTTCTGTGCTTTTCTAGCCTTTTGAGTTGGATGAGAGTGAAAATAAGAAGGAAGCAGAGGAAGAAGTGGGAAGAATAATTCCTTCCTGCCTGCCTGCCTTCCTTCCTTCCTTCCTTCCTTCCTTCCTTCCTTCCTTCCTTCCTTCCTTCCTTCCTTCCTTCCTTCCTACCTTCGTTCGTTCGTTCGTTCCTTCCTTCCTTCCTTCTTTCCCTTTTTACGAACATTTATTACTACCTACCCACTAATATTTTAAAAATAAAAATAAAACCCAAACCCTCATTGCAACTATGCAAAGTCTAACAAAAAACAAACTTCCATATTGTCCAGGTCCAAAAATATATATCACCCTCTCTCTTTTAAGTTAATCATCTCTGGCAGAAGATGAGTGGCAGGCTTCATTTTTAATCTTCTGACTCACAGTTTACTATTACACTGATCAGAGTTCTGATATCTTTCAAAGTTGTTTTCCCTATAATAGTGCTGTCATTGTAAAAAAAAATTGTTCTTCTAGTTCTGTCCACTCCACTCTGCATCAGTTTGAAGAGATCTTCCCATTTCCCTCTGAAATTGTCTATTTTGTCATTTCTTATGGCACAACAGTATTTCGTTACATTCATATACCATGATTTGTTAAGTCACTTCCGAATGGATGAGCACCTTTTCCAATTCTTTGTCAGCACCAAAAAAAGTTGCTGTAAATATCTTTGTACATATACATCCTTTTCCTCTTTCTTTGATATCTTTTGGGGTATGCATCTGGTTACGATATTACTGAGTCAAAGAGTACAGCAATAATTTCTTCTGAGTCTTTCTTTGTGTTTCCAAACTTTGAGAGTCTTTGAGCATGAGAGGGACCTAGACCTAAACAACGAAGGAAGCCTGGCGCTGAAGGTATGTTGAAGTTGGCTCTGCTTTCATATCATTAGATCAATTGTTTCATTTCAAACAGATCAAGTCACATTCCTTGTCATATTTAAACTAGATGGGATCTCACATCTGGCCACTTTTCCTATTCAGTGTTTGTGTATATGTTTCTTCTTCCTGGTTGACACTGGAAAAGATTCTGGTTACAAAGGATAGATTCGGGACTTTGTCTTCCACTGTTAAACACAGGGTCAGTTTAACAGCCACACGCCGGGCAAACTCATGTTATTTTTTTAAAAAAATCTATTAGTACCTTAAATTGCTTGTAAGATTTACTTCAACTGCAATCCCTTCTACCCCGCCTGAAAATGCAGCCATCTCTGGGATGTGTAATGGTGTGGCATTTGGCAGCCACTTAAAGCTTCCCGGCTGCATTTCACTGGTCTGTTAAGAAATGAAGGAGGCCAGTTTAAATCAAAGGGCAGGAAAATATTTCCAGGAAACTAATCATTCTGTAATATAATCTACTGCCAATCCAGAGAATCCTTGTCCAGGGCCACTCATACATGAACAAATAAGGGAGTTATGCTTAGAGTTACGACTAAGGTCATTTTCATCTCTAAGTTCAGTCTTACTACATATTGCTTCATAGGGTGAGGCAAGGAAAGTACTTAGCACACCTTTAAGTGCTATATAAATGTGAGTTGTCATTTAGAATTTATTCATTCATTTATTCAATCAACAAAGGCCTTTTAAATACTCGCTCTGCGTACCGTACCATGCTGAGTGTTGGGGAGAAATTCCAAATTTTAGATAAGATACAGTCCATGCCCTTATGGAACTTATGATCTAAGAAGGAAATGAGAAACAAACACAGATAATTATAATATAAAGGATCACATTATAAGTGTACTGAAGAATTGCCAAAGAAAATGCTTTAAAGAGGTCTAAGGGGGAAGGGGGATAATGAGTCAGAAATCAGAGAAGACTTATGAAGGAGGCGGCATTTTGGCAGGCTTTAAATAATAGACAGAAATGCAATGGGCAAAGAGGGAAAAGAAGGCATTCTATGTACAGGGGATAGAGTAAACAGAGAAACAGAGGTAGGCTCAGGAAGGATGCATTCAAGAAAAATTCTACCGTTCCAGTTTCATTCAATATAGAGTGCCTAGAAGAGAAAAAGGTTGAAAAACTGGTGCTGAATTGTGAAGGGGTATGAATGTAAGCCAGAGAACCTTAATGTTTATACTCAGTTGGCAAGAGGGGGCCATTGAAGATTCTTGAGCAATGGAATGACTTGAATAGACCTACATAGAGAAAAAAATTATTCGATCAATCATCAATCAAAAAGCATTTATTAAACACCTACTATGAGCTGGTACAATACTAGTTCTAGGCATACAAGTACCTGGAATGAAATGATCCCTACTTTCAGAGAGTTTAAATCGTAATGGAGAAAACAACAAATACATAAATATAAAATTAATAAATACAAACAAAGTAGTTAAAGATAAGATATTTCAGAAGGGATACTACTGCTTATAATAACTGATATTTACATGTTCTCTACTCACATTTTTAATGTGAGTAGATGTGAAAGTAGAAACAGCAAGTGTTTCTTATTATGTGCTAGGCACTGTGCTAAATGCTTTATAATTCTTACCTCATTTGATCCTCACAACAACCCCTTTACAATTGAGTAAACTGAGGTGAATAGAGGTTAAACGGCTTGTCCAGGGTCACCTAGCTAGTGTATGTCTGAGGTCGGATTTGAATTCATATCCCCCTGAATCCAGGCCAGGTTTACTTCCACTATTATCAATTGGAGGGAATCAGGAAAGGCTTCATGCAGAAAATGACACTTGGTTGCATCAGAAAGGATGAGGGGGCCTTTATGAGGCAGAGGTAGGTAAGGAGTGGGACAGCTAGGTTGTGCAGTGGTAGAGTGCCAGACCTGGAGTCAGGAAAACTCCTCTTCCTGAGTTCAAATCTGGCCTCAGGTACTTACTAGGTGGGTGACTCTGGAGAAGTCACTTTACCCTGTTTGCCTAAGTTTCCTCATCTATAAAATGAATTGGAGAAGAAGGAAATGGCAAACCACTCCAGTATCTTTGCCAAAAAACTCCATGGAGAGTCAGGCATGACTGAAAAATGACTGAACGTGGAAAGGAAGTACACTCTAGACATGTGGGATGTGGGATGAGATAGGAAATGGAGTGTTACAAGTAAGGAAATAAAAAAGGCCAATGTGAGAGATCAGAATGTGGCAGGGGGAGTAATGTCAGGGAAGATAGCTTGAGGCAAGGTGGTAATGTGATTTAAAAGCTGAACAAAAGAATGTATATTTTATCTTAGAGGCTGGATATCCTAGAGGCAAAGGATCTCCCCAGTGAGAGACTGGGGATTATTGGGGTAGGGGAGTGACATGGTCAGATCTACACTTAAGGAGAGCCACTTTGGCAACCCTGTGTAGATTAGACTGGAGTGGTGATTGCTGAGGCAGGGAGGCCCATTAAGAGGCTGTTTTGCAGTAATCTTAGTGATTCGTGATGAAGGATTGAAACAAGAAGGATTGAACCAAGATCGTAGCTTTGTGAGTAGGGAAGAAGGGGTCATAGGTGAGAGATGTTGTAAAAGTAGAAATGTCTAGATTTGGCAACTGATTGGAAATGTAGGGTGAGAGTAAGGAGTAAAGGATAATGCTAAGGTTATGAACTTGAAAGACTGGCAAGATGGTGGTGCCTTCAACAGAAATAGGGAAGACTGGAAGAGGGGAGGGTTTGGAGGGAAGGATAAAGAATTCAGATTGGGTGGGGGGGTAGGTTGGGCAGAGCCAAGATGGCAAAGTAAAAGCAAGGGTTTGCTTCAGCTCTCTCCCAAGCCCTTCCAAATACCTGTAAAAATGACTCTAAACAAATTATAGAGCAGCAGGACCCACAAAATGACAGCATAAAACAAATTTCCAGCCTAAGACAATCTGGAAGGTAGATAGGAAAGGTCTGTTGCACTAGTCTGAGAGAGGACTGCAGTCCAGTGTGGGCCACATGGGCACAGACCGGGCCCCTAAGCAAACCTGGAGCAGGCCTCAGGGGAGTGAATCACTGGCAGAGGTGGTGGTTTCCAGAATTCTCAAGCCACAAATGCTAAAGACAGCTTAGAAGGTCAGCAGGAAAGGTCTGTCAGACCTGGGTGAGAGAGGAGTATGGTCCAGCCCCAGCCCCAGGACAGCAGCAGTGGCTGCTTCTGGAGCTCTCAGCCCACAGATGGTATGGGCATCCAGTGGCTGATCAGAGGGAGATTGCAGGGATCACTTTGATGGCGTTGAGGCAGGATTCTCTTGCTTTGCTTGTGTCTGGATCTGGGTTGCAGTCCTGGGTGGCAGTACTGGAGTGAGAAGAGTGCTGCTGTGGCAGAGTTTGTACCTATGGTGGAGAGGAAATCTTCCTCACAGTTCCAAGGCAGAAAAGAGTGCTTATGTTCACTCACAGACCAGAACACAGACCAGGAGAGGAGTAAACAACTCTCCTTTGATCATACCACCTTGGAAGAATTGAAAATTTACAGATTCTTAAAAATATTTCTGAAAACAGTTTCACAAAACCCCTGAGGCTTGGGACAGCATACCCTCCACACTGGAAGCAGAGACCTACCCTAACAAAGAGCTAAAAAGTCAAGTAATTGGATGGGAAAATTAGCAAACAGTGGGAAAAAAATTGGACTATAGAGCTCAGCTTTGGACATCTTGAATTAAGAGGACTTGGGAACACCAATTTGATCTGCCAAAGGGGCAGTTGGTGATGTGATACTGAAGCACAGAGGAGACCTTGGGGCAGAAGTTCAAAGCATTTATTGGGGTAGAGAGGGGGTGGTGGTAGGGGAACTGTACAAATATGTAAAACTCCAGATAGTGGCAATGAGAAATTAGATTAGGGTGTAAGCCACAGGAATAAAGAGGAAAGGATAGTTGGGAGAGATGTTACAGAAGCTGAATAGAGAATTTGGTGAGTGATTATCAGAATAAAGGGGAAAGAGTCGAATTCAACCCCAAGGCTTGCTTCAAATCATTGGAGAAGCATTCATTAGGCATCTGTGTTTCAGGAGCTGTGCTAGGTACTGGAGGGTATGTAGGAAAAAAAAAAAACAGAACTGTTCCTGCCCCAGTTCATGGTAAGAAGACCAATTTGGCCAGAATGCAGAGCGTGTGGAGGGTAGTTATGTGAAAGAAGCTTGGAAAGGAAGGTTGCATTCAGGTTGTAAAGGACTTCCAATGCCAAACAGAGGGGTTTGTATTTGGTTCTAGAGACAATAGGGAGTCACTGGAGTTTATTGAGCTAGGGAATGACATGATCAGACCTAAGCTTTGGGGAAAAGGCTTTGGCAGCTGTGTGGAGGATGGGTTGGAAAGAGGAGAGCCTAGAGGCAGAGAGACCAATTAGGAGACACTTGTACTTTGAATATGAGAGAGAGAACAATGACAGCAAAGGTAGAGGAGGAAAAGACTTAGGGGACATGATAATGGATAATGAGCCCAGTTTTGGACGTGTGCTGGACTGCTTCGGAGGGTTTTTATTTTCCCACCATGGGTGTGGCATCTCAGACCTGATCTGAATATCCTAATGGCAAAGTATTTGTTTCTCTATCAAGGGTGGATGCATTTGGCTCGTCTTACTGCAAGCTGACTGCACACAGTCGTCTTCCTCCCTCAGCAGAGAAGATGGAGCATGGCAGTGCTGAGTCTCTTGAGAGAGCTGTACTAATGACACTCACACCAGATATGGATGGATTCTCAGGAAGGACGAGGAGGTTCATTTTTCATTCAGTGTCCTCCCACCTGACACTTGCCTGGGACTGCCCCTTGCAGTGCAGTGGAGATGAACTATATGAGAGGAGGGATAATGCCCAGGGAAATCAGGGACATAAATGAATAGCCTGAAGCTTTTGCATTTGCTGGAAATACAACAAGCATGTGATGGACACACAGGTAGACAGGGGACTGTGTGTAGTTTTCCAAGCAACAAATGGCTGGCTGCTTTGTGCACACCCTACAATAATGCTGGAATCATTTACCCCTGAACCAAATGATAATTTTTGCAGCCTGGAGTGACATGGCTGTTTAGCAGAAGAATAATTTCATCACCATCCAGAGACTTCAAAATATAAGGAAGATCTTTCAACCATAGGGGAGGTCAATGGACTCAAGGGAAAAGCTTAGGACCCTATTTCAGTTGCATAGGCCACTAAAAATGACTCTTAATACATAATAAGTGAAACAAGGAGGAGAAAAATCAAGACAGTCATTGTGAATTCCACAAGAGGCATAGATCCAAGAGAGACCTTAGAGATAACCTAGGACAGTTTCTTCATTTTACAAATGAGGAAACTGAGACATAATGACCAGTCCAAGGTCACACAGTTAGCACCCAGTTCTTCAGACCCTTAATCTGCTGTTCCTTCCACTGTCTTTCTTCTTCCTATATGGTTCTGTCTGTAAACATCATGGACTTGAGAGTTACTTGGAATTAACTTACTGTGAATATCTTAACTGAATGAATATATACAGCCATCTTTCTTGTTGCTAATTGTTGGATGTAACACCTGGAGCTTATCTGCACACACAAAGAATTGAAGAAATTTCCTAGATAATTTGGACCCTAAAAATATCAGACATTCAAGGAACAAGTTGCAGATTCTCAGATAGTCACTTTATATAAAAGAGCCCAGCTGGTTGGTGTATACCTTTAGTGCTCCTGGAAACCAAGTTGGCCATTTCTGTCTTTAGTTTACACTTCTGTGCCCAGGGTGTGGTGCAGTGGAAAGAGTACCGGATTTGGAGTTAGTAACCTAGGTTTATATATGACTTCTACCTGTTTTATCTTAGGCAAATCACTTAACCTCTCTGTGCCTCAGTTTCCCATCTGTAAAATAGGGGAGCAAGACTAGAAAAACTGTAAGGTCTCTTTCAGCTCTAAAATTTATGCTCTCATGATATTTCTGCTCTGCACATTTATTTTATCTCACCTCCTTTCCCACATATGTAAGTATAGGTACTTCTGAAAAACAAAGCCTCTACCTCAGGTGAAAGTAGAACTATTCCAGTCAAGTTAAGTGTATAAGGTAGTAGGACCTAGAAGTGTTGGGATGGGAATTAGGATTTCTCAGGGACCAGAAGAGAATTGGTGACATTTACAGAAATACAAATGGGCGCAGTGGATAGAATACCGGGTTTGGAACCAGGAAGACATCTTCCTGAGTTCAAATCTGGCCTCAGACACTTACTAGCTGTGTGACCCAGGGCAAGTTGCTTAACTCTGTTTGCCTCTGTTTCCTCATCTGTAAAATGAGCCAGAGAAGGAAATGACAAACCACTTCAGGATCTTCACCGAGAAAACCCCAAATGAGGTCACAGAGAGTCAGACAGCATTGAAACAACTGAACAGCAACAAAAACAGAAATACAAAAGGACCACCTGTAGTAGCTCCAGACTGCATGTACTTCACAGAAATCTAGTAATGAAAAGTCTTAGGTAAGATTGGGCCTGGGGTCCACCTTCTAGAGCAGTAGCGTCCAACTCAAATGGAAAGAGGGCAGCACTAAACCCTTGTCATGGCAAGCAAAGTGGGACTTTTTGCTGTTTTTTCTTTTGGAATGTTCCTCAGCACTAAGGCAATCAAGTGCCTTTGATTGTCTTGCCTTTTTTTCAATCAAGAGGCTGATTGAATCAAGAGTTTTTGATGATCTGCTTAAGTCACAAGAAAGCCTAAGTCACATGAGTTTGAGTCACATGGCTGTGACATCCTCTGACCCTGAAGAAGAGTATATGTACTCTGAGGTTAGCATGTTGCTTTGGGGCTCACTCATTGAAAGAGTGTTTGTGTGATTTGGCCAGACAAAACTTTGGGTAGCCATGAGGGGGCCCCTGGCTTTGAAAACCCAGATGTTGGTGCTTCTCTCTCTGGTAGCTATGTATGTATTGCTATAGTCAGACAGTTAGACGCCTGTCTGTTGATTTGTGTTATTTGCTCTGTTTATATAATTTATGCTTATAATTTCTGTTTGTGTTTTCCCTGAAGTTCAGGGTGCTGACATTTTCCCCTGAACTAAGTGAATGATATATGCATGTTTAATTAAAGTGAGATTGTAAACTCCTTAAAGTTGCTTTCCTTAAAAAAGCAGATCAAAGAACTTGTGCTAGCAGCCCTCCTGTGTGTTGGTGATATTGGCCTTACACTTCCGCAGTAGCTGCAAGTAACATTGTTGTCAAAACCCGATACAAGGATCTTTGCTGGATGAATATTGACTTAGAAAACCATATATTCACATTATTTATGTTCTATTGAAGGGCTGTCCAAAATATGGACTGCGGTCCGATCTGGACCGCAGTATGATTTTATGTGGCCTGCCTATGGGTCTTAATTTTTACGAGCAAAAAAATAAAATAATAGTTTGCATGGAATGCATGTTAGATTTTTAATTCTATCCCTAATAAATAATCTCATTGATGTTAATTTTCTTTGGTGTTTTTAAGCAGTATTACAGATGGGACATATTGCAAGGAATTTTCAAGTGATCTGTGGGATGCGTTCCATCTGTAAGATGCAGACCAGTCAGTATGCACCTACTATTATGTTGTTGTGTTGTAGCTTTGTTATTTTGTGTTTGCTTTCACACTTTGTGCCTTTGCCTATTGTATGGATGACATGCATTCCCCCACTTTCTATTAGTGTACCGTGTTTTTTAGTCTGAGTGCAGCCCTTGAATAATTATTTTATTTTAATGTGGCCCTAAGATAACCTAAGGTTGGACAGCCCTGTTCTATTGTATTTTTATTTATCTTCTTAGACATTTCCCAGTTATAATTTTTTAATTAAGATGGAATCCAATATGTCCTCTACATGTAACTTCTCATTAACCTTATGTACACAATAGTCAAGTTGTAAAGAAGAATTATGACCAATGGAATGAATCATGAGAAAGAAGAAACAAAACCAAAAAAAAAAAAACAAAAGAGAAAAAAAAAGAAGAAAAAAAAGGAGAGCAAATAATTTGCTTCAATCTGTGTTCAGACTCCATTGTTCTTTCTCTGGATGTAGACAGCTCTCTCCATCATGAATCATTTGGAGTTGTCTTTGAACCTTGTATTGCTGAGAAGAGCCAAGTCTATCTAGCCTGGTCATCACAGAATCAATATTTCTGTGGTTATGTGCAATATTCTCCTGGTTCTGCTCTGCTCACTCAGTATTATATAATGTAAGTTTATCCAGGTTATTATGAAGTCCATATCTTTCCCATTTCTTACAGAACAATAGTATTGCAGTACATTCATATACCACAACAACTTGTTTAGCCATTCCGCAGTTGATGGGCATTCCTTTAATTTCCAATTCTTTGCTACCACAAAAAGAGCTGCTATAAATATTTTTGTACATAAGGGTCCCTTTCCCACTTGTGTGATCTCTTTAGGATACAACCCTAGAAGTGGTATTGCTGGGGCAAAGGGTATGCAGATTTCTACAACCCTTTAGGCATAGTTCCAAATTGCTCTCCAAAATTGCTGGATCAGTTTACAACTCCACCAGCAATATAACAGTGTTTCAATTTCCCCACATCCTCTCCAGCATTTATCATTTTCCTATTTTTTCATGTTAGCCAATCTGACCAGAGAGATGTGGTACCTAAGAGCTGTTTTGATTTGCATTTCTCTAATCAATAGTGATTTAGAGCATTTTTTCATATTCCTATAGATATCTTTAATTTCTTCCTCTGAAAACTGCCAGTTCATATACTTTGACCACTTTCTAATTGGGGAATGACTTGTATTCCTATAAACTTGGCTCAGTTCCCTGTATTTTTAGCTATGAGGCCTTTTTCAGAGACACTGATTGTAAAGATTTTCTCCCAATTTTCTGCTTCCCTCCTAATCTTTGTTGCATTGGTTTTTTTTAAATACAAAACTTTTTCAATTTAACATAATCAAAATTATCCATTTTGTATTTTGTAATGTTCTCTATCTCTTGTTGTGTCATAAATTCTTTCCTTTCCCATAAATCTTATAGGTAAACTATTCCTTGCTCTCCCAAATTGCTTATAGTATCAGCCTTTATTCCTAAATCATGAGCCCATTTTGACTTTATTTTGGTATATGGTGTAAGATATTGGTCTATGCCCAGTTTCTGCCCTACCATTTTCCAATTTTTCCAGCAGTTTCTATGGATGAGTGAATTTTTAATCCAGAATCCGGATTCTTTGGGTTTATCAAAGAGTAGATTGCTATAGTTGTTGGGTACTGCGTCTTGTGTAGCTAACCTATTCCACTGATCCACCACTCTGTTTCTTAGCCAGTACCAAGTAGTTTTGATGACTGCTGCTTTACAGTACAGTTTAATATCTGTTATGGTTAGGCCTCCTTCCCTAGCATTTCTTTTCATTAATTCCCTAGATATTCTACACCTCTTGTTCTTCCAGATGAATTTTGTTATTATTTTATCCAGTTCTGTAAAATAATTTTTGGTAGTTCAATTGGTATGGTGCTGAATGACAAATTAATTTAGGTAAAATTGTCATTTTCATTATATTAGTTCAGCCTAACCATGAGCAACTGATGTTTTTTCCATTTATTTAGATCTGACTTTATTTGTGTGAGAAGTGTTTCATAATTGTGTTCATATAGGCCCTGGGTTTGTCTTGGCAGGTAGACTCCCAAATATTTTATAGTGTCTACAGTAACTTTAAATGGAATTTCTCTTTCTATCTCTTGCTGTTGGGCTTTGTTAGTAATGTATAGGAATGCCAAGGATTTATGTGGGTTTATTTTATATCCTGCAACTTTGTTAAAGTTGTTTATTATGTCAAGTAGTTTTTTACTTGATTCTCTAAGCAAATCATCATATTGTCTGCAGAAAGTGATAATTTAGTTTCTTCTTTGCCTATTCGAATTCCTTCAATTTCTTTTTCTAATTTTATTGCTACAGCTAACATTTCTAGTACCAAATTGAATAATAGGGGTGATAACGGACATCCTTGTTTCACCCCGATCTTATTGGGAATGCATCTAGCTTATCCCCATTGCAAATAATGCTTATTGATGATTTTAGGTAGATGCTATTTATAATTTTAATGAAGGCTCTCTAGTGTTTTTAATAAGAATGGGTGTTGTATTTTGTCAAAGGCTTTTTCTGCATCCATTGAGATGATCATGTGATTTCTGCTAGTTTTATTGTTCATATGATCAATTATGCTGGTAGTTTTCCTAATATTGAACCAGCCTTGCATTCCTGGAATAAATTCTACCTGGTCATAGTGTATTATTCTTATGATAAGTTGCTGCAATCTTTTTGCTAATATTTTATTTAAAATTTTGCATCAATATTCATTAGGGAAATTCATCTATAATTTTCTTTCTCTGATTTGACTCTTCCTGGTTTGGGTATTAGTACCATATTTGTGTCATAAAAAGAATTTGGTAAAACTCTTTCTTCACCTATTTTCCCAAATAGTCTATAAAATATGGGAATTAATTGTTCTTTAAATGTTTGCTATAATTCACATGTAAAACCACCTGGCCTGGGAGATTTCTTTTTCTGAGATGAGGTTATTTAGGTATTTTATTTCCTCTTCTGTTAACCTGGGCAATTTATATTTTTGTAAATATTCATCCCATTTCCCTAAGGTTGTCAAATTTATGGGCATACAATTGGGCAAAGTAATTCCTAATTATTGTTTTAATTTCCTCTTCATTAGAGGTGAGTTCACCCTTTTCATTTTTAATACCGGTAGTTTGGTTTTCTTCTTTCTCTTTTTTTAATCAAATTGACCAAAGGTTTATCAATTTTATTGGTTTTTTCATAAACCAGCTCTTAGTTTTATTTATTAATTTAATAGTTTTCTTGATTTCAATTTTATTAATTTCTCCTTTGATTTTCAGTATTTCTAATTTGGTATTTAATTGGGGATTTTCAATTTGTTCTTTTTCTGGCTTTTTCAGTTGCATGCACAATTCATTGATCTCCTTCTTATCGATTTTATTCACATAAGCATTTAGAGATATAAAACTTCCCCTAAGAACTGCTTTTGCTGTGTCCCATAAGTTTTGGTGCGTTGTCTCATTATTGTCATTCTCTTGAATGAAATTATTAATTGTTTCTATGATTTATTCTTTGGCCCACTCATTCTTTAGACTTAGATTATTTAGTTTCCAATTAATTTTTAGTTTATTTTCCCATGGTTCTTCATTACAAATAATTTTTATTGCATAATGATCTGAAAAGGATGCTTTGACTACTTCTGCCTTCCTTCACTGGATTGTGAGGTTTTTATACCCTAGTACATGGTCAATTTTTGAGTATGTGCCATGTACCACTGAGAAAAAAGTAGTGTTCTTTTATTCCCATTCAGTTTTCTCCAGAGGTCTATCATATCCGCCTTTTCTAAAATTCTATTCACCTCCTTAACTTCTTTCTTGTTTATTTTGAGTTAGATTTATCAAGTTCACAGAGGGGGAGGTTGTGGTCCCCCACTATTATAGTTTTGCTATTTCTTCCTGTAACTCCCTTAACATCTCCTCTAAGAATTTGCTTGCTATGCCACTTGGTGCATATATGTTAAATAATGATATTTCTTCATTGTTTATGGTGCCTTTTAGCAGGATATAGTGTTCCTCTTTATCTCTTTTAATTAGATCTACCTTTGCTTTTGCTTTGTCTGAGATTAGGATTGCTATCCCTGCTTTTTTTTACTTTAGCTGAAGCACAATATATTCTACTTCAGCCTTTTACCTTTACACTGTGTGTATCTCCCTGTTTGAAATGTGTTTCTTGTAAAGAGCATATCGTAGGAGTGTGGTTTTTAATCCATTCTGCTATCTGCTTCCATTTTATGGGAGAGTTCATTCCATTCTCATTCACAGTTATGATTACTATCTGTGTCTTTTTCTGTATCCTATTCCCCCCTGCTCATTTATGCTTTTATTTCTCCCTTCTCCCTTCCACTCCTCAACAGAGTTTTGCTTTTGACTGCTACCTTCCTCAGTTTACCCTCCCTCTTGATTCCACTCCCTTGTCTTACCTTTTACCCCTTGCTACTTCTTCCCTCCATTCTGACCACCCCACTCCCTTTTCTTTCCCCTTTCCCCTCCTACTGCCTGTAGGACAAGTTTGACTTCTATACTTATCAGAGTATGTTATTCCCTTGTACCAAACCCTATGACAGTAGAGCTCAAATACTGCTCTTCTCCCTCCCTTCTTTCCCTTTACTACAATATGTTTTTGTGCCTCTTCATGTGATGTAATTTATCCTTTTCTACTACCTCCTTACCTCTTCTCCCAGAACCATCCCTTTATATCTCTTAATTATTTTTTATCATTATATAAGTTATTTTATACTGACACCCACAGTCTATGTATATCCATTTCAATTGTCATAATAACTGTACTATTCTAAAGATTGGCATATATATATATATATATATACATATATATGCATATAAAACATAGACAAAACAATATAATCCTATATAAGTATGTAAATATTTTGCCTTATTGATTAACAAGGGTATTTTCACCCATTTACCTTTTTATGTGTCTCTTGAGTTTTGTATTTGACGATCAAATTTTCCATTGAGCTCTGGTCTTTTCACCAGGAAGCTCTGGAATTCCCTTATTTCATTGAATGACCATCTCCTTGCCTGGAAAATTATGCTCAATTTTGCTGGGTAGTTGATCCTTGGTTGTAGTCCAAGCTTCTTTGCCTTTCAGAATATCATATTCCAATTTCTCATGTCATTTAATGTAGAAGCTGTGTGATCCTGACTGTAGTTCCATGATATTTGAATTGTTTCTTTCTAGCTGCTTGCAGTATTTTCTCCTTTACCTCATAGTTCTGGAATTTGGCTATAATATTTCCTGGAGTTTTCAATTTGGGATCTCTTTCAGGGGGTGATCAGTGGATTCTTTTGATGACTATTTTACCCTCTGGTTCTAGGACCATGGGGAAGTTGTCCTTAATGGTTTCTTGGAAGATACTGTCCAGGTTCTTTTTGTCAATTTTTTTGTCTTTTTTTTTGGTAGGGCAATTGGGGTCAAGTGACTTGCCCAAGGTCACACAGCTAGTACGTGTGTCAAGTGTCTGAGGCCGGATTTGAACTCAGGTCCTCCTGACTCCAGGGCTGGTGTTCTACTCACTGTGCCGCCTAGCTGCTCCCAGGTTCTTTTTTTCATCATGGCTTTCTGGTAGGCCAATAATTCTTAGATTGACTCTCCTGGATCTGTTTTCCAAGGCAGTTGTTTTTCCAATCAGATATTTCATGTTTTCTTCTACTTTTTTATTCTTTAGATTTCGTTTGACTGATTCTTGATGTCTCATAGAGTCATTAGCTTCTACTTGCCCAATTCTAATTTTTAATGTATTGTTTTCTTCCTTTAGCTTCTCTATCTCCTTTTCCATTAAGTTGATTTTATTTTTCAATGAGACAGTTTCTCCATTTATATTTTGATTCTCCTCAACCATTTCGCTGATTTTACTTTTTAAAGATTTGTTGTCATCAGTGAATTTTTATTCCATTTTTTTTCTTTTACCTCCCTAATTTGGTTTTTAAAGTCCTCCCTGAGTTCTTCCAGTAATGCTTTTTGGTCTGGAGACTAGTTCACTTTCCCTTTTGAGGTTTCAGATGTGGGTATAGTGTCCATGCTGTCCTCTTCTGAATTCAAATTTTGATCTTCCCTGTCTCCACAATAGGAATCAATGTATTTGAAATCTTTTTAGTGTGTGTTTTCATGGTGTTTTTTTCCTCCTGGCTTCTAATGTGGATCTCTGCTTCTGGGGCTCAGGGGGCTCTGTCTCAAGTTTCTTGTGGTGGGATCTGTCGGCCTGCTCACTGGCTTTATGTACTATGGCCTCTGGTTTCATGAGGTGTGGGGGAGGGGTGGTCTGGTGCTTGGAGTCTCCTCTTCCCCAGGACTGCTCTACAGCATGCATGGTCTCAGCTTTTGTCTGTGCTGGTGTCTGCCACTTAACCTGGCTGGGCAAAGGCATGTCTGGGGTCCTAGTGTTGATGTTTGTTAGCTCTACCCCTCTGGGGCTCAGTTACTGTCATTCTACTGAGGTGAAGCCTGCTGGGACACCTCTCTTCCTGCACTAGTCTCCTTCCACCACCACCACCACCCCAACTTCTCTTGCTATATGCCTACTGAAGCCCCACTTCTGGTTCCTCTGTTTCTCCTGAGGTAGTATTTTCTGGGTTAGGGAGGAAGGGAGGGAGAGCTGATTTACTTGGCCATTATGGCTCCCAGAAGTTCAAGAAGGTGAGTTTCAAATCTTTAGACTGTGTGTGGGCTGGAGGCTTCCAGGCTAGCTGCTCCTGCAGCTGCAGGCTATGCATTGGTATCTCTCATAGCTCTGACAGACTCCCGCCCTGGGCTGTGAGGTCTGTGGCTCAATTGCTGCTATAGCTGGTACTTCTGCCCTGGGCCTGCTCATGTTCCCATGTTTTGCTCACCCAGCAACCTCACAGACTGGCATGCTGGCTGGGTTCCTCTGCTTTTCCCAGTTGGTGTGGTCTGGTGCCATTCTGTGTGCCCGGCGCTCCTGCCCCCCTCAGTCTACTAGTAGCTTCTAACTCTCTTAAATCTGCTGAGATTCACTTTTTTAGATGTGTCTGACAGAATTTGTAAGAGAGCTCCAGTAGTTCATTCCTTTCCCAGTGCCATCTTGGCTCTGCACCGCTCCCCCCCCCCCTGCCCCAGTTACATTTTAATCTGGTTCAGGTTGCACTTGAAGTGTTGTTGGTAGCAATGTGCCTGGATCCTCATATTGTAGAGCATTTTGGCTACATGTAGGGAGGCAGTGTTCCATAGCATATAGCATGCTAGAATTTATACCAGTGAGACATGGGTTCAAATCCTATCTGTATCACTTATTAGCTGTGCTAATTCTTGGCTAATTATTTAACTCTCTTGAGCCTTATATAATTTTCCTTGTCTAGAAAAATGGGAAGAATAGGATAGTTAGTACCTAGCTCACAGGACTGTTGTGAGACTGAAAGGAAAAGGTAATGTAAGGCAATTTGCTAGTTTTAAAAATTGTAAATATGAATGTCAGCTGTGATTGATGAGGTTAAACTCTATAAAGGCAGAGAATGGGATGAAGAAAAATTCTGCATCAACCTCAGTCCCTAGCATCGTGCTCTGCACACTGGAGCCTCCCTATTAACTCCAGGATCAAATATAAAATCCCCTGTTTGGCTTTTAAAGTCCTTCATAATCTGGCCCCTTCCCAGTGTCTTACATTTTATACCTCACCATGTACTCTTTGATCCTGTGATTCTGACTTTCCTTTGTTCCTGGAATAAGATACTCCATCTCTCAACTCCCAGCATTTCCTCTGGCTGTCTCCCATGCCTGAAATGACCTCCCTCCTCACCTCTATCTCCTGGCTTCCTTCAAATCCCAGCTAAAGCCCTATCCTCAATAAGAAGTCTTTCTCAGTCCCTTTTAATTCTAGTCCCTTGCTTCTACTGATTATTTCTAATATGCCCTGTATATCTCCTGTTTATACATAGTTATTTGCATGTTGTCTCCCTCATTAGATTATGAGCTCCCTGAAAACAGGGACTGTTTTTTTTTTGTTTTGCTTTTTGTCGTTGTAGTTTTTTTTGCCTTTTTTTGTATCCCTGATGCCTAGAACATAGTAGGCGCTTCATAAAAACGGCTTGACTTATTGATTCTGTGACAACAGGCATTCTTTTTACATTTTATACTTTCTCAATTTTTAATTTATTTTATTTTTAATTTATGGGATTAAACAAGCATTTCCATAACATAGCATAATAAAAAAAATGATTGTACATAAAACTGCAAATCTATTATGTACAACTTTCTATTCCTATTAAATATAAATATATTAAGTATATAATAAAGTTATCATGAGCAGGCAATTAAATAAATAAATGTTAATGGAATTAATCTAGCTTATATCTTTCCAGATTCATTTGATAGTCTTCCTTTTCATAAGCTCTACATTCCAGATAAACCAAACTAGTCATCTCCAAACTCAATAGTCCATCTCTCACCTATGTATACTTGCACAAACTATCCCCCATGTCGAGAATGGAAATGAATGTCATCATTTCTGCCTCTCAGAAACCTTGTTATCCCTCAAGGATAAGCTCAGCTATTTCCTTCTCTGTGATTCCTAATTTTCTCAGTTGCCAATGTTCTTTTCTTCCTCAAATTTCCTTCTGCCATACTTGTGCACATGTTGTATCCACTCAGCAGAAGGTAAGTTTCTTGAGGGTAGAGATTGTTTCATTTTTATCTTTGGATTCCTGCCATCTTGTGAAGTATCCTATGTATGTTGTTGTTGTTTAGTTTTTGTAATGTTAATGAAATAGGAAGCTCTTCCCCATCCATTAATAGGTCTATGTGACCACATGTGTTCAATCACAGTTGTGATACATCTTGAATCAAATAGAGGCTACTGTGGGAGAAACTTGCCTAAGGAGGAGCTTGCTTAGGGGAGGCTTGCTTGTAGGAAGGCTTTTACACCTTTTGGTACTAAGTTAATTAGGTACTGAGTTACCAGGGTTGTGATGCCTTCTGGCTCTGAGCCTGTTAGCCAAAAGTGTATATATATTCTGAGGTGAGATTTTGCTTTGAGTGTTTCTTTTATGAGAAGGACCCTTTGATTCCCTGGACTGGACTCTGAGTAGCCATTTGGTAAGAGCCCTCCAACTACTCAGATGTTAGTGCTCTCTTGATCCAGTGGTATATGTAGGTGGTTGTATTACTTTGTTCAGACAGTTGGAGCCATGTCTGTTAATCTTTGTACTAATTTCTCTGCTTGTATTTTCTCCACCTTCAGGGAGTCGACCTTTCCTCTGAACTAGTGAACGTAATTAAAGTAAGATTGTTGACCCCTTTAAACTTGCTTTCCTTTAGAAAAAGCAGATCAAAGAACCTGTACTAGCAGCCCTCCTGTGTGCTGGTGTTGTCTTACATCTCCACAGCAGCTGCAAAGAGCATTGTTGCTACAGTTGTTCAGTTATGTCCAACTTTTTGTGACCCCATAGACCACAGCACACCAGTGCTGACTATGGGGTTTTCTTGGCAAAGATACTAAAGTGGTTTGCCATTTCTTTCTCCAGTGGATTAAGGCAAATAGAAGTTAAGTGACTTGCCCAGGATTACACAACCAGTAAATGCCAGAGATCAAATTTGAGTCTTCCTGACTTCAGGCCCACCTTTCTTTCTACTGACCCATCTAGCTGCTTTCATCCTGCATATAGTAGGTACTATAGCATAGTAGATACTATAGTGGAAACCTGGACAGTCTACCAGCACCATGCCAAGAAATTGAGTCACTTCCATTTGAATTGTCTTAGGAAGATTAGGAAGATCATCTGGCAAGATAAGGCACTGGACACTGAGGTGCTTTCTGGAGCCAAACTGCCAAGCATTCAAACTCTACTGCAGAGAGTGCTGGCCACATTGTTCAAATGCTAAATGGAAGTTTGTCTAAAAGATTATTTTACAGAGAACTCACACAAGGCAAATGCTCACATGGAGGCCAGAAGAAGTGATACAAGGACATTCTCAAGGCCTCTCTGAAGAACTTTGGAATTGATTGTGAGACATGGGAGACACTGGCACAGGACCGCTCAGCATGGCATGCCCACATTGGAGAAGGCACTGTGCTCTATGAGCAAAGGAGAATTGCAGTAGCTCAAAAGAAATGTGATATGCGCAAATTTAGAAATATCTCCACTCCAAATGTTCATGTGTGCCTGACCTTTGGTAAAGCCTTCTTAGCTCATATTGGTCTGATCAGCCACAGTTGGACACACTGCACCTTCACATAGTGATATCATTTCAGTCCTCTTTGAGGATGAAAAGTAACCAACCAACCAATCAGTAGATACTTAATTACTATTTATTGAATTCAATTACATTGAATTTATAAACACTTTTTGAGGTCTTGTATTTCTTTATAATCTCCCTTGCTTGGAGTGAGGAATGGTTTAAAAGCGAGGAAAGGTGAAGAAGGGAGGCTTATTATAATGTGAATAATGTGAAGTAGTTAAAAAATGTGGGCCAGTTTAAGGTATGATTCTGTAACCATTACATGCCCCAAATGGCCATCCATTTCCCTAGAGTTCATGTTTAAGTGACAATTAAGGGAAATCTTCCAGCTCAGACCCTTATATAAAAGATACATTTAAATGATTTCTCCATGACTGTGACTAGGATACAATGTTGTTTCTTAAATTTAAAACTTGATATAGAACCAACTTGGAAACTAGAAAGAACTGGGTTCAAATCCTGCCTCTGACATATACTGTATGATCCTGGTCAAGTCTCTAGTCCTCAAGGCTCAGTGTTCTAGGCCAGAGATTTCAAACATACACAATTGGACATGATGGACATGTAATTAGGAAATATTTAATAAAATAAATAAAAATACAATAGAGTGCAGATAATGTTAACATGTGGTTTTCTAAATCAACATGCCATTTTTGTTCTCTCCTACCACTACCTTTCCACTGTTTCTATATGAGTTTGACACTACTGCTCTAGGCAATTCTCTAAGATTGTAAATTGCAAAGAACATGCCAGTCTAATATTGGCAGAGGGAATTTCCTCATCTGGGAGTTCCCTATAGGAATGAAATCATACTTCCAGTTCCTATCCTTATTACAAATGAGATACTATTTAAAAAATATTTAGAAAAAGCAAACATATTCTACAAATTCAGAGTACCATCATTATTCCTATTATTTTCCAGGGGCTGCAAAGAACAGTAGAAAGACACATGATGAGTGTAAGTTGGTTGCAGCATCTTATCAACAATTATTTATGACTGAGAAGCAATAGAAAAGGCATTATCAATGACACATTTGGCTGGAACAAAAAGATAAACCAGCAATGGTGGGGTAGATAGATAAATAGACAGATGGACACAAATTGAGATAGAGATAGATAGCTATAGTTATAGCTAGATATAAATATAGACATGGATATAGAGATAGATATGTAACTACAGATACATACATAAATACATATATACACACATATACATATATACACACATATACATCTAGCACATTGGATAGCTCCTCAGTTCCTCAGGGACTTGGATAAAAATCATATAAGAAGAGAAGGCATAGAGAGGTTGAATTCTGAACCAGTCAGAGGGAGTACCCACACCAATGCAATCATGGGCCCTTTGAAATATTTGAAATAAGTTTTATAACTACTACTAATCAGTACACTGATGACAGTAATGTCAATTATTAATTAATTAATTTGCATATGGTTCCTGACCACTCAAGGAACTAGGCAAAGTCAATTGGATGGCATGGGATCTTGATAGAGTAAAAATTAAGTGTTTAAGGTTGAGTTTTCCTGCACAGTATGGCCAAACTGACATACTGGTTCCTTCCCTTTGCTTTCTCTATCGGGGACAATAGAACATGATTCGTCTTCATTAATCTTTGTCACACAGTAGAACGAGCACTAGACTTAAAGTCAGAGAGCCTGGATTCAACTGCTAACTTTAACATCTGTCAGCATCAGTTTCCTCATCTGTAATATGGGGATAAGAGTGAATACACTGTCTACCTCACATGGTGGTTGTGACGATCAAATAAAGTTTGTGAAGGATCAATGTGGCACAGTAGTTGATCAAGGACCTAGGTTCAAACTCAGTTCCTAATGCTTACTAGTTGTGTGACCTAAGGCAAGCCACTTAACCTTCCTGGGCCTCAGTTTCCTCATTTGTTAAATTGTGGGTTGGACTAGTTATGATCAATGAAATAATGACTAGTCATGGCCAATGACATAAAAATGAGAGGATGTATAGAGTCCTTCTGAAGCAGTGGAAAGAGTACTAACTCTGGAGTCAGAAAACCTAAGTTCAAATCCAAGTCAATCAAATCTGATGCCTGTAAGCTGTGTGACCTTGGACAAGTCATTCAACTTTACAACCTCTGTTTCCTCATTTATCAATGAGGAGGTTGAACTAGATGGTCTCTGAGGCCCCTTCTAGCTTTATATCTGTCAGCCTATGTAAATAATTTCATAACCTGTAAGGATCTCTATAGACACAAGGTATTGTTATTATTATTATAGAGAATCCATGTGATGTAGTGAAAAGAGAATAAAATTTACTAGCTGTGTGACTATGAACAAGTCAATCTGACAAAGCCTCAATTAAAATAAGGATAATAACAATTGTAGTAACTGCCTCACATATTATGATTGTGAAGGGTAAAAACCAAAATAATTAATATGAAACATTTTGTCACCCTTAAAGACTAAGGATTAATGAGATAATCACATTTTAAAAAGACTTTAACCATCAAACCTCCACCAAAATCTCTCTCCAATGCTTGGTCATATCCTGGGGGTGGTCTTCAGTTATAGAATAGTGTTGCAGTTGTTCAGTTGTGTCCAATTGTTTGTGACCCCATTTGGGAGTTTCTTGGCAAAGATACTGGGAGTAGTTTGCCATTTCCTTCTCTAACTCATTTTACAGATGAGGAAACTGAGTCAAATAGGGTGAAGCTACTTGCCCAGGGTCTGAGGCTAGATTTGAACTCAGGTCTTCCTGACTCCAAGTCCAGTGCTCTACCCTCTGGACCACTTAGCTGTCCATAGAACGATATGCCATATCACATATGTTATTAATAATGAAATAGAAACATTACCTGGGGGGGTTAGAAAGAGTTAATACTTCTCCTAGAATAATCTCTCCAATAGACATAGCAGTAAAAACAGAGCTCTAGGAGTGCACCAAGATGGGGAGGCTTCATGGATGGGCTCTTGGATTGGCTATATTTCTGTCATCTTAGAACCAGCCTAGCTAAGTTCAGAGAAGCTTGTTATCAGAACAGCTTAGAGTGGGCGGATTTTTCAGCCACAGCAGTTCTAGAAGACTACTCAGTAAAGTTGTAGAATTGAGATCTGCTCCAGTGAAGGAATTACCCATGCCGAGATAATCAAAGATCCTCGGGATCTTGAAGAATTGAGCATCTCAAGGAAAATATAATTTTAAAAGCCATTTATTTCTACAAAAGCTCCATTTATTTAGACTATAAACCACTTCCTGAGCTTAAAACTCTCAAGCTTCCATTAGAGAACATAACCTTTGCCTTAATATGAGAGGTATAGCATGTCTAGGAATGGAGGTTTGGGCCTAGGATAGGGAGTGGTGGTGGTGACAGGAATAAATAGATAAGACACCAATCCTGCTTTCATGGATCTCATGGGATGATAAAAAAAGCTGGCATTTATAAAGTACATTATCGTTTGCAAATCACTTTATATTTGAGCCTAACAACAAGCTTATAATTCATGAAATGCATCATGGGACACTGGAAAGTGTTGGATTTAGAATCAAAGGACCTGTATTCTGCCACTTACTATCTTGGGAAAGTCACTTAACTTCTCTGAGTCCTCAGTTTCCTCAACTGTCAAATGAGGGAGCTGGAGTAGATGAGCTCAAACTTCCTTTTCAGCTTGAAATCTATGATGCTGTGAAGCAGTAAGAGTTATATAGCTTATGTCTTTCTTGAATTCCTTCCTAGACTCTGTAGGGGCTTGGAATATTCCAGAGGATGTTGGCATGTTGGGGGATGTGGCCTTCAGGGCAATTTGTAATTGGTGGGGGGTGGGGAGAGGTGTTGGACTATGTGGATGAAATGAAAGATGACTACAAACTTTTGTCCTTGTCCTACTATTAGTGACACCATAAATAAACACCAACCCTTCAAAAACCCATGTCTATGAGTCCCATGCCAAAATGTCTTGCCATTTTGGATGCTCTATTTAGTGAAGCCTAATCCCAGCCCTGCAGGGCAGCTAGGTGGTGCCATAGTGTATAAATCCCTCAGCCTGGAGTCAAAAAGACACCTCTTCCTGAGTTCAGGACTCAGGCACTTACTAGCTGGGTGACCCTGGGCAAGTCACTTAACCCTGTTTGCTTCAGTTTTTTCATTTGTAAAGTGAGCTGGAGAGGGATATGGCAAAACACTCCAGCATTTTTGCCAAGAAAACCCCAAATGGGGTCACAGAGTCAGAAATGATAGGAAAATGACTCAACAGCAGCAACAAAATCCCAGCCTGACAATCAAAGAATTTGTCTGCTTGTTCAGTCAACATAGAGGCCATCCAGTACAACGTACACCTTAAGAAATATCACCCAGCATAGAAAACTACCCTTTCTTCATCTCTCTGCATAGTTAGGAATCTGAGTAGGTAAAGAAAGGGAGAGGCAGGGAGGGGAAAACAGGCATTCTCTTTTCTTTATGTGAATTAGCCAAAAGAAACCTGAAATCAGGGGTGTGCTGGCAAATGTTTAACAACCAGGTCTCAGGAGAGGAAAAAAATCCCCATGATGCACTTTTAATTTTATTCTGCATTACTAATATTTTTGCATCACCTTCTAAAGTATAGACAATCAACAAAACAATACAAAATAATAACTCAATCTTTGATTTTTAGTGTTTGCCAGTTCCTGAGATGTAAATGCTCATGCTGAAATTTAACAATGAAGGTTCTCACAGGCACATAAGAGATGCTCCTTCAAGTTAACATCAAGGTTTGTAAATATGTCAAATGAGAGTGGTGAGTATGAACCAGTTTGCAGTATAAATTCACTCACTGAAAAGGAAGAAAGGAAGCCCTCACTCCAAAATAAAATGTGGACAGGAAGCCAGCCTACTAGTCACCAGCGAAAATCAAGTGCAGAGTAGGTATAAAATAATCTTTCTTTTTGAGTGATCTGTGATCTGAGGATGCTACGGACTTTATCTTGAAAATCCCCTATCTTGCCTTCTCTGCCAAGCCCCATACACCTTCTCATCCAATGGGATTCATGTTTCCCTGCACTAGGAGGAGAGAGAAGATTTAAGTGGTACGTGACAGCTGTCTTTAAGTGTTTGAAGACATTTCATGTGAAAGAGGAATAAGATTTATCCTGCTTTGCCCTGGAAGGCAAAACTAGGAGCACTGGCTGAAGGCTGGAGAGGAATATTTAGCCCTAATGTCAGGAAAAAAGAAACTTCCCAACAATTAGAAGTATCCAAAAGAGGAGTAGCTGCCTCAGAAGGCATGGTGTCACTCCCATTTGAGATATTTAAGGAAAGGTCAAATGCCCCCTTGTCCAGTATGTTATAAAAGATGATGGATTCTTTTTCAGTATATGTTGTATGAAACACACTGTGAGGTCCTTTCCAACTCTGAAATTTTGTCTTTCTGCTTTTACTTGTTTTTCTAGTTCTCTGCTGAGTCCCCTCATTCTCTTTCACTGGTGCTTCACCTTTCTACTATGCACTAGGCATGGACAAGTCCAAGGCTCTATCCTTGGCCTTCTGCTTCTTTCACAATATTGTAACATATATTATCTCCAAGGAAAGGCCAGATCCACTCTTGCTGGGTATGTTGTAGGCTGATGTTTCTATTTTTTATATTATAAATTTATTTTATTTTCAAGTCATGGAATAAAATAAGCAATTCCGTAACACAGTACAATAAAAAAGATTATTGCACATGAAAATGCAAATCTACTGTGTACAATTTGTATTCTTTCTAAATATACAACAAAGTTATTATGTGAATTTCTTTTTTCTCTTTTTTCTTTCTTACCCCCTGCCCTAGAGATGGCTACCATTAGACATAAATATGGATATATGGATATATGTATGTGTGTATGTATATGTTTCTATGTATGCACATACACTATATATATGTATATATATAATTATTCTATGCATACTTTTATTTATTAGTTCTTTCTCTGGATTCAGATAGCATCTTCCTACGTGTGTCCTCTGTTTTTTATTTATGTATTTGTAATAATCAAAATGACTTAGTCACTCAAAGTCCTTCTCAAAACAATATTGCTGTTACTGTATAAAATGTTTTATTGGTTTTACTCACTTCACTCTTTATCATTTCATGCAAGTCTTTCCATGCCTTTCTAAGGTCACTGAGCTCATCATTTCTTTTTTTATTTGTATATCTAAATTTATTTATTTTTAGTTTTCAACATTAATTTCCACAAGATTTTGAGTTCTGAATTTTCTCCCCATCTCTCCCCTCCTCTCCCACCCCAAGATGGCATACATTCTTATTACCTGAGTTCAAATCCAGCCTCAGACACTTGACACACTTACCAGCTGTGTGACCTTGGGCAAGTCACTTAACCCCAATTGCCCTGTCTTCCCTCCTCCAAAAAAGAAAAAAGTCCCTTGTGATTTCTCTTTCCTGTTTACCTTTTCATGCTTCTCTTGATTCTTATATTTGAAGTCAAATTTTCTGTTCAGCTCTGGTCTTTTCATCAAGAATGCTTGAAAGTGGGGCAGCTAGGTGGCACAGTGAGTAGAACACCAGCCCTGGAGTCAGGAGGACCTGGGTTCAAATTTGGCCTCAGACACTTGACACACTTACTAGCTGTGTGACTTTGGGCAAGTCACTTAACCCCGATTGCCCTGCTCTCCCCATGCAAAAAAGAAATTCTTGAAGGTCCTCTATTTCATTGAATGTCCATTTCCACCTCCCCCCCTCCCGAAGTATCATATTCAGTTTTGCTGGGTAGGTGAGTCTTTGACCTCTGGAATATCATATTCCAAGCCCTTCAATCCCTTAATGTAGAAGTCACTAGATCTTGTGTTATCCTGATCGTGTTTCCACGATACTAGAATTGTTTCTTTCTGGTTGCTTGCAATATTTCCTCCTTTTACTGTGAACTCTGGAATTTGGTTACAATATTCCTAGGAGTTTTCTTTTTGGAATCTTTTTCAGGTGATGATCAGTGGATTCTTTCAATTTCTGTTTTACCCTCTGATTCTAGAATATCAGGTCAATTGTCCTTGGTAGTTTCTTGAAAGATTATGTCTAGGCTCTTTTTTTGATTCTGGCTTTCAGCTAGTCCAATAATTTTAAAATTCTCTCTCCTGGATCTATTTTCCGGGTCAGTGGTTTTTCCAATGAGATATTTCACATTGTCTTCTATTTTTTCTTTGTTTTGGTTCTGTTTTATAACTTCTTGATTTCTCATAGAGTCATTAGCTTCCATTTGCTCCATTCTAATTTATAAGGAAATGTTTTCTTCAGTGAGTTTTTGGACCTCCTTTTCCATTTGGCCAATCCTGTCTTTTAAGGCATTCTTCTCCTCATTGGCTTTTTGGACCTCTTTTGCCATTTGGGTTAGTCTATTTTTTAAGATGTTATTTTCTTCTGTATTTTTTGGATCTCCTTTAGCATTGACTCATTTTTCATGATTTTCTTGCATCCCTCTCATTTCTTTTTCCAATTCTTCCTCTACTTCTCTTACTTGATTTTCAAAATCTTTTTTGAGCTTTTGCATGGCCTGAGACCAATTCATATTTTTCTTGGAGCCTTTTGATGTGGGCTCTTTGACTTTGTTGACTTCTTCTGGCTGTATGTTTTGATCTTCTTTGTCACCAAAATAAGATTCTATAGTCTCAGTTTTTTCTGCTGTCTGCTCATTTTCCCAGCCAATTACTTGGCTTTTGAGCCTTTGTCAAGGTATGACTCTGCTTCTAGAGTGGAGAGTGCTCTGTCCTAAGCTTCAGGGGGTTTGTGCAGCTGTTTTCAGAGCTACTTGTAGGTACCTGTAAATTTTCAGTTCTTCTGAGGCAGTATGATCCAAGGAGAGATGTTTACTCTTCTCTTGCCCTTTGCTCTGGTCTGTGAGTGACATCAAGCACTTTTTTCTGCCTTGGAACTGTGAGGAGGATTCCCTCTCCACAGTCACCACAAGTTCCACCATGCCAGCCCTCCTTCTCACCCCAGGACCACCACCCATTGCTGTGACCCAGATCCAAGCAAGGCAAAGTGAGAGAATCCTGCCTCAGTGTCAGCAAAGAGATCCTTGCAATCCCGCTCTGATTGGATACTTGATCTCCCCACCATCTGTGGGCCTGGACCTCCTGAAGCAGCCACTGCCACTGTTGCTGCCCCCGCTGCTGCTATCACCTCTGCTGCCCAAG